>NW_017257588.1:646970-852855 GCF_001594055.1 Mycetomoellerius zeteki | reverse complement strand
ACGTCTTATAAGTTAGCGGAACAAAATGAGCGGAATCGATTCTAACTAACATTTTTATTTGTTGCTCATTTGTTGCTAAAAAGTTGCCAAAGAAAAAAATTTGTTGCTCTGTCGGTTTATTTTAAAAAAACGATGTTTCGCTAAAGGAAGATTTTGCAAGCAACAAATTGCTAAATTGTTTATTTCTAGAGCAACTAATTCGGACGAGGTCGCAGTACCAATTTTAAGCGAGCAACAAATCTTTTATTGATACTTTACTCTTGTTCCGCCAGCACGTTGAGGCTTCTCGTTGTTATTTACACTTTTTCAGTATGTAAAGTATTAAAAAAAATGTTATTTCGGCAGCAACAAATTAGCAACAAATTAGCAATAAATTCCTACGTTATTTCTGCGTAGATTGGCTTTGTTGTAGGTATTGTTCCGCTAACTGAATCTTTCTTTAGCGAAACATCGTTTTTTTAAATAAACCGACAGAGCAACAAATTTTTTTCTTTGGCAACTTTTTAGTAACAAATGAGCAACAAATAAAAATGTTAGTTAGAATCGATTCCGCTTATTTTGTTCCGCTAACTTATAAGACGTAAGATCACTGGCTGCGTTCAGCAGAAAAAGCAGCTGTGTAACTGTAAAATTCTTTAATATGACTGATTTGCATTTAGATCCAGTGAGAAACTAAGGGAAAGACTAATCATGCTATAGAATTTTGCAACAGCAAAGCTGCTTTTTTCTGCGGAATGGAATCAATCGACAATCACACATAAAACGGAATTATGACTATGTTGAGGAAATGTGTCTAAAAAATGCATCTGAAAATCTGTTCAGATGCTGTGTTTTTTAATCTAGATACAGATACAAATATTCGAATTCGAATGTATCTCAGATACAGGTTAGATGCACAAATTGTATTTCTATACATGTATCTAGATACATATCCAACACTGTATTCACGGAACGTGATCTCGCAGATAAAGCTCTCGAAATCTGCAGGTGAGAGCGGAGCAACGCGCTCGCGTACATTGAAATGTAGCTTCTAATCACTTGCCGCAACACCGGAGGTTGCTTATCGTAAGGTGGATAAGCGTTGCACTTCGCGCAATTGAGAAAATTAATTTATAGGACATTTTTCAGAAAATCAATATGATTTTCTCGAATGACGATGCGCAGCCGTAGATACGATGGTATTTGCCTCATAAAAAATGTGTAATAACATTTTATTAAAGATTCAATTCTTAAGAGGTTAAAGATTTAACCCTGTATTACTCGCGTGAAGTATCCAGGTCACCCCAGCCTTATAAATTTATCGTACGTGTTATACGTATTATAACACTATTTATTACTTCATTATATTTATTACTTCATTATATTTAACGTACATTATTTTGCAATTAAAAAAAAAGTTTTTGCATTTATTTTCTCATCTGAAGGACGTATAGAATATTATTGATCTTTATTTAATTGTAAATAATTAAAGAGAACAATGAAAATTGAGGTATAATGTAATTGAGGTGAAGGAAACATCTCACGCAATGGGAGAGTGGGAGAATTGCGAATACGAGGTAAACGCGAACAATACTATTATAGTATATCAGAGTATAACCTCTCATTTCTCGCATCCAGTGATAATCCGATATATACATAGTACTGCATTATAGTACGTAATCATAGAACGCATATTACGTCATTTAAGATAAAGACCATTATATGTTTTCGATGATTTTGATGTAGAAAAATTGCGAATATCTAAAGGAAAAGTTACATAAAGCCGACAATTATTTATCAATTACAGATGTCTTTATTCAAAGGATATTAATTTTAAACTACAATAATTAACATTTATATATTATTAACATAAATTGTAATTAAACGTAAATTCTAAATTGTAAGAAAGCAACCGTTTCAGCATCGCCTCGTGGCGGCGAATATAATTCCGAATGGCAATAAGATTCTGTTTTTTGTTTAAAATTATAGTTTATGTTTATATTAATAATAAATTAATGTTAATTATTGTAGTTTACCAAGCAACTGAAATATTTTTTTAATAAAGACTTATTAATTAATAAATATCGTCACTTCTTTATCTAACTTTTTCCTTAGGTGTTTGCAGTTCTTTCGCTCTCCCCTAATTATGTTAAAAGAAACTACACGAGTAATATGTGGAATTAAAAAGTTTATTTTTGGAAAGTTATATATTTAACATGTATTGTTACGATGAATGCTCTTGCTTAAATATTTTAATGACACTGGACGCCACTTTCGTTTCGGCTGACAAAATTCGAGCGAGAGGATATTAAATTAATGATATTTTTATATTCCAAAGCGTTGAAAAGCCCTGCCGCGCGCGTATATTTTCACGTACGCGCGAGCAGGTCGTGAATAATTTAATCAGGACTGGTTTTATTGCTGCGCCGCGCGCCACAGATTTTACGCGGTGATAAAAGTGTACCCCGTAAGCATATAACGTGCCACGGAAATCGTATAACAACGTGCGATACCGTAAACGCGAGGTTTAGAAGTATTTAGACGCCCTTAAGTCGAACGACGATTTAATTGCTTGATTTTTGTTTTCGTGGCGAGAGATGGGTCGCTCTCGTAACTCGCGTTACGTCATCAAAATACATCGCAATTTGCGACGAAATTCGTTTTCGTGATTTGTCTCGGTATGCGTTTTGTCGGAAGACCCGCTGTTACCGTCTCATACACGGAGCTTGGCTCGCGTTTGGTCTATCGAGAAAAAAATAGTAATTCACCTCCTACGAAACCGCCATTCAGATAAGCACTTTCTAATGCACGCATCGAAAGTTTTGCTCTTACACAAGCGATAAGCAAGCCAGCGACTAGTTTAAACGTTCCCGTTAATGGTGTGTATGCTTGTGTGTATGGTGTGTGAGAGCCTATTGCTCTCCTGAGATCCTCTGTTCTTTTTAAGCGCGTTAGATTCGTATACACGAGATACAAGTCTTGATATACGTCATAGTTATGTACGATAAATGAGATTACAGTATCTCAGTGATTACAGATAAACTGACGCGAGTTTAAAGGTGCTAACGCGAGTACACATATTTTGTAAATTTTATTAACTAATTTATAAAATTTGTGTGCCTCTCTCTTCATCTATATTCATGCAAACGCAAAAAAGCCAGCGCGAAACGGTAGTTTTAAGCCGCATGGTTTATTGATATTACACAAGTACGATCCGCGTTTTAGCCGCGCGAGCTCCATTGCGCAAATAAAGAGAGATAAAAGTAGAAAAAAAATAGATGGAAAAATGATACGGTTTAGCATTGTCGCAGGAATATTTGTGCGCCGCGTTAGATAGCCGGTTAGATAGCCACGCGCTGGCCGTAACGGTCCAGCTGCAGCTCGGCATAGTTTTTCACGTCTCTTACCTCTCTTTCAATTTTCCGAGTGCATCGTATGCTGATTACCGTGTCTCGTCGTTGACGGATAACCCGTGATTTGCCGCTCCCGTCATACAGATACACAACAGCTCCATGTAATATAGCGAGATGGAGAGAGAGAGGGGGGAGAGGGAGAGAGAGAGAGAAAGCAATTTTCCTTAACTCTTTTGCAAACAGAATAGAAAGCAAACACGAGGTGACGATTCTAGGAGGACTAAATGAATTCTCCGTTAAGTTCTACGGTCCACGAGGCAGTAAGTACCATCCTGTTTTCATATTAACTATAAACATGAGAAACGTGTACAACATGGAACTAAATTTTTTTTATCTTTTTATTTTAATAAAATTAAATTTTAATAAATTTTTTTTAATAACTTCATTTATTCAAAAGTTCAAACAATCGTTTGAATGTTATTTTAATATTCCATTTTGTATCGCATAGTGATATTATATTTGCGATAAGTTTATGTCTAATTATCTTAATAAGTTTGTCTACTTTCGATCATTTACTCGTTATAATCTCTCTTGTAATTATATGATAATTTAACTGGTTATGCAAAGTAAAGATCAAATTAAAAATTCAATTTGTTAACATTCGATTAATCGACGGCCAATTTTGCGCATGTATTTTGAAACAGCAAAATTTCCACTACAATATAAATTAAACTTTATCTTCAATCTCGGTTTAATTTACTTTTTACCTTTTTCTAATTCTTATATAGTTTCTAGTTTTTTGAGAATCAGAAAAAGATAAAGAGTACGTTAAATCGATATTAAATCTATATTGGTAGAAACGAAAATAGACAAAAGGTTGGGTCCGATTCGACAACACACACACACACACAAGTTTAACGTGATTATAATAATTTTTATCACTGCAATTTTATATGACATTGAAGCAACATTATTATGCACTACTCGATGGGCGTCCTTCAACTTATGTCACGCTCAATTTCATAGTTTCTTGCGTATCACCTTGGATTATTATTATTATTATTATCATACCGGAATTAAGGTGTATGAAAGTTTGAATTATAAGTTTGAATTATAAGTCATATAATCAAAATGACTATTTTTATGTCATAAATAAATTGATAAATTTTATGTTTGATAAAATATAATTTACTCGATCCGCACGCCTTGCTTATTAAACATTGTAATTTATCACGAGTGAGAAGCTTGAAAGTTTCTCATTACTCGCCAGTGTAAGGAACGCAATTAAAATACGTGAGTGGCGAGTGTTCAATACGTTTTCACCTCGCGATCTGCCAAGGTCCGTGCGCATCTCTCAGAACCGGAAACACTTGCGCAACCGTTTCGTACTTGCGATTTTCTCGGTTTGCCGGACATGCGTGCGAAGCGTGTTATATCGATTGGCACAGCCAGCTCCGGGCGCGAAAGAAAGTTCCTTGACTCTCCGCTGACGAAAGAGATGCATTCAACTGTCCCTAAGAAACGCTTTCAAGCCGATCGTGACGAAGATACCGCTCGTTAATGACGTGTCTATCCCCTCAGCGCGGATAACACGCGCAAGTTGCAGACCTGTTTCGCAGATAGGACTCGTAGAAGATTATCTCGCAGAAGTTTCGAGTATGTTTGAATGAAATTCGGTCGAATGTATTCAGTAGCTTAGAAGCAATCTATGAAACCGATTTCCTACATTGAGAGAAAAGTGCTTGTGACTATATATTGCATGGTAAAATTATTATAAATATTAAGAGCACCATTTTTATAGTTATTACTGCTATAATATTAGTACTTCAACAGACAAATTGTGAAAACATTACACAATAATGGCATCATGATAATTTTGCAATAATTATTCTAAGATGACTCGCCATAACGCAACAGTTTTGTCAGAATAAAATTTCTAAATGATATTCGTCAAAAATTAGACAAATCCAATTTGAAATGTAAATATTTTATAATTTATTTTCTTTCTTTCAAGAATATAATAAATGAGACGGCAGTATATTGAAGAAACAAATAAGAATTCGTTATCCGATTATTTTCAAATGCTCGACGAACACTTCCGAAAGATCGATATTTATAATATATGCGTCTCTCTCAAAAGTTTGACTCTAAAATTTAAATTTAGCCATGATTTAGACTGAATTTATAATACTTCATGTTGTATAATAATATTTCTACATTAATAATATAATTTAGGAATAATGTTATGTATTTTTATGAACACAATTATTTTTCTAAAATACAGTTAAAATATTTTTCTGAATTATCGGAGTTTCTTTCCAAATTTAATTATAAATTAATTATAAATTATAGTTAAATTATTGTAACTATTATTTTCTTCTGAGTGTACTTTTCTGTTTTAAATATGACCGGGATGCAGTCATCGTAAAATGGAACGATTAAACTTACAATTAGGCGAAGTAGTGTGTTGTTTGAGAATGACTTGCACTTTCGCATTGTTGAACGAAACAGATTTACGGAGCCGTCAATTTACTGTTTCACTTTGGCAAGTCGAATGAAATTCTATAACCGCTTAATGAGTTTCGCTTTTCTGCGCGGTGCGGCGGAGGAAACCGAGTCGTCTGAGGAACGAAAGTTTCTTGAATCGCCGAATCGCGATTGCACCGGTAAACGAGTTGAAATCGCGCGACTACTACCTTCATTCGTAACGCTTTAAATTAAATCGCGTTTCAGATAGATCCTTTGAAACGGCGCAGCTGCATGCGAGTATAACTTCATTTGCTTAAGACCAGACCACGGGACTTACTCTGACGAGATAGACTATACTTGCGGGTGAAACATTCCGCATGGTAATCTCCGTCTGGATTGCCCGAGCAAATTGTAGAAACGTGATATCCAACACGATCCGATTCGAATGCCTTTGCATTACGTATCCCGAAAATTCGTAGAATATGCGCGAAATAAGACAAATTATAATGGCATTATGCTTACAATTAGAATGTTAATATCATTAATGTTATAATGTAATAAAATGAGAACGAATATATATGGGCTCTCGAGAGATTCAAACAGCAAAATTACATAAATAAGTAATGGCCAAATGAGAGCTAAAAAACGCAGTTCTAGTTGCGAAATGAAAATATCATGTATTCAAAAATATATGTATCGTGTAACAATTCTCGAACATTTCGAATACCTTCTAGCCATCTTCAACGAAGTAAAATAGATTCCAAATGTTAAACTCATTACAATCCTTTGCCGCAAATAAAATTTCAAAAATCTAATACGACCAGTTCGTTTCTTCGAGTAGTGCAATGATCTAAACGCAATGGAGTCAAACCGAACGTTACAAAAATAAAATTGGGAAAATCGTTGTTGCTATGCGGTACTCGACGCATCTTTTTTCAGCCAGCGTAATTTCAATAAAATAAGAATATATGTATATGACTCTCAAGATTCAAACAACAAAATTACATAAATAATGGGCAAATGAGAACATTAAAAAACGCAATTCTAGATGCGGAAGTTAGTTATAATTTAGTTTGTATACTATTAAAATTTGTTATTATATATATATATATAAATTAAATATGTGAGATAAAAAACAAACCTCTTAACGTCTATCTAAAAAGATTTTTATTTTTTTGTGAGGAAAAGAAAAAATGTAGAGTATTTTCTGTATTAGCAAAAAATTGTTATTAAATTTGCGTGTGGATAAATAAAAAACACGCTTTTTAATATTTATGCGGAAGGATTCTTTTGGAAGGAAAAAAAGGACTGTAAATTATTTTCTAGCATTAGTAAAATTTACTATTTTGCAAGTAGATAGATAATAACTATAATTTTTGTACTATTAAAATTTGTTCTTAAATTTGCATCTTGACAAATAAAAAACGTGTCTTTTAACATTTATCAAGAAGGATGTTAAACCTCTTCGTGAGAGAAAGAAAGGACTGTAGAGAATTAAACAATGATAAAATCCGCTCTCACGATTTGCATTCACTATTGATCGACGTCTGCAAATTGTAAGGCCTGTAATTGATTAAAAGAAGCTTACGTGGCAATTCATTCGGATCGGCCATTCTGGTGTTAATACTCATAATACAGACTATCCGATTATTTTGTCTCTCATGATCGATCGCAACGCGCAATTGTGTAACGTGCATCAGCTGTATTTTTTTTTTCTTTTTAACTACTTTTGCACGGCTTCGTTTGTCCAGCTCGCCATTGCCGACGAGTTAGCATCATCGAACTACTCCGGAACGATGTAAATTAGATCGTATTTCAAATAACCTCGGCGAACGTTACAACACTGCGCACGCGAATTCGTTTACATGCGTTATTTTCCAGTCGCATAATAAATAAAGAGCGCTACTTCCATGTAAATTATATTTAATATCATTAGTCATATCAAATTGCTTTTAATTGCAAAAAATAAAAAAGAAAAAAACAAAATTCGTATCATCGAAAAGCCTTCAAAACGATAACTGAACGTTGCATTATAACATCGCAGTCTCAGATTGTCGAATTGCGATATCGAACAATTATTTTGTACTTGCGTGAGAAATAAAAGAATAAAATCGTTCTCGGATTGTGCTTGTTTTAGTTAGTTCGGGTTTTGTAAGAAAAAGAGAGGTATGGAATAAATATTTAAAAAAGAACAAAGTTCTCTTCTCTTTATTACAGGAGAGTTTATGTAAGGAGAGTTTATGTTAGCTTGTGCTAATGAAAGAACTTTTTTAACTATTCTCATACCATTTTAAAACGGATCGTGCTGCAGCTAATTATTTCCAACTACATTAGTGTGCTTACGAAATTACTCCAACTCTAACAATATTTTAGCTTTAACTGCAGTATTGCTCTATATTTTAGCAAAACGTAGTCTGTAAGTTATACGTGAATAAATCATAAATAATAAAATCCTGGAGTCAGAGATTTAATATATATGTGAAGTGAGCTAATGTGATTTATGTAATAATAATAAATTCGTTCGTTTAATTACTCTGAATCAATATAGAACATTCTCTGAATTTGTGTGAGAGCATAGGATATTAGTCCCTTTACTAAAATACCGACTAACGTTTATCCTCATTTCATATCGAATCAATAACTTAAATGCTATTAAAGGGAATTTTGTAATCTAATTATCTTGTTCGATATATGTTATAATTATACGATGTGATCTGTTATATTTGTCCGAAGTACACATGCATATTTTATGTATTTGATATAACTTACGGAGCGGTACTTTTCATTTCATAAGTTATTACATAACTCACCACATACATTCGTACAAGTCAGTGAGCATGAGTCTCCACGACTTCATTAATTGCTAGCGAGATAGTTATCAAGTTCCGATTGTGTCGCTTCAGTTATGGCGCTCGAATACGAATTAAATTCCAATTATATATCGGATATTCGCTCGCACGAACGTTGAAAATGGATTCGGTAAACGTGCGAACCACGGTTCAGGATGTCGATGGCGAACAAAGGCATTCGGCAGGAATTCCTCGATCGCATCCAAGTGCAGCGCAAGTTGCAAGCGATTCATTAAGAGCCGTATTAGCTTACGGCATGTTTTCTCGCTAAACAATTAGAACTTAGCAAGTGTAGTCAGAGAATATTCCGATCAGATGAGGGGTTTTTATCGATGGAACAACGATACATCGTCCAGAAAAAATTTAATTTTTGTACAAATACAATAATGTTTAATTGCTAATTTTTACACTCAGAGAAAAAGGCATAGTGATAGCAACTGTAAAGATGACAACTATACAAGTTTTACATGTAGAATTAATATACATGATTGATTAAACTGTTTTATTACAACTTATATAAAATAGTATATTCAATTATATATACAGGGTGTAATTCACTTGACAACTCGTGGGCAGGTAGAGTGGACTAAACTGAGTTGAATAGTCTTCTATTATTTTGTAATTTTCGCAATAATTAACAAGATATTAATTACTAAAAATTGCCGAATATTGGTCTTCAATAATTTTTTTCTCAAATACTATCAACTTTACAGAAAAACTGTAAGAGAAAATTCTTAGAGTTCTATGAGAAGGAAATAAACAATTTTTGTCTCTTGCAATTTTTTTTGTAAAATTGATAGTAGGTATTTGAGAGAAAAAAATTATTGAAGACCAATATTCGGCAATTTTTAGTAATTAATATCTTGTTAACTATTGCGAAAATTACAAAATAGTAGAAGACTTTTCGACTCAGTTTAGTCCGCTCTACTTGCCCACGAGCGTTGTCAGGTGAATTATGGGACACCCTGTACATTAATTCTACATATAAACTTGTTGCTGCCTTTATAAGTTGCCACTATTATGGTATTTATAGTCGACTCTTATACATATTTAAGACTGTTCTAAGTACAGTCTTGAGATATTATAAACTAATCACAGTGTTGCATTAACATCTTAAGATATTACTTAAGACGATTTTGAAATAAAAAAAAACGGACTATATAGGTCTATGTTTTTTTCTGAATGTAGGATAAAAATGAATGACTCTCTTTTTCTGTATTTCTATACTTTTATTGCTCGCAATCTGTTAAATTTCAATGTTATTTCAGGATGTAATCTGTTAACGATGGAATTATATTTTGCTATATATCGATGAAAAAAAGTGGGTAGTATTATTTTCATGAATGAATGGAAGATTAAAGGAAATTGCAAAAAATCGTATCGATTCCGATTGACATTATTAGTCACAGTTAACATCGTTAGTATTTTCACATTTTTAATCATATATGATATCTGCACAATGATACTATCATCAAGAGTTACGGAATCTCAGTGTGGGTCGTGAGATAAAAATATGATTCCGCATATATATATATATACAACGCGTCATGTTCACGGATAAAGCAATAAAAGTGCAAATTCATCTTAACATGTGTAATCTGCTTCGAATGTAACTATGTAACATGTCGCAGGATTGCCAATTACACGGATTGAACCGATATCGGTGTTACTTTAATAGACCACGGACGATATCTAGTTATCTAAATATATGCTGATTGAGTTGGGACGTGTATAATAGCATGTATTTGTACGCGTTCGTTGAATAACGCGCTTTAAATGTGTCGGATTAACAGTCTTGTTTATCTGAATGTGTTTTATTGACTTTGCATATTTAGCTAGCGAAGATATTTGTCTTGTATCATATCAACATGAAGAGTTGCATAATGCGCATAGTCGCCACTTATTTAGCGAGGTTATTTACAGAAGAACAATCCAACAAGCTCGAAAAACATAAAGAAAGGTGAGACGCATTATGTTTATCGTGCGGATGGTCGAATCATCGTTTCGCCGTCGATATCGCGCTCGGTTGTCGTTTTCCGCTTTAGTTTTAATTACGCTTTAGAATTGCATAATGCACTCACCTTGACTTCGTGCTAATGTATCGGAGCCCTTGAACGGTTGCCGCTTCGTTTAAAATGTGCTTCTACATTGAAGGCGTGCACGCTCGCGAAAACTTTTGCGATTTTGCTCGATCGTTCCGAATAAGGCTTCGATTATATTAAAAAGAAGGTCTCATTTATATTGCGATTATGGTTAATATGATTGCTATCATAAACCAAACGGTTCATATAGCTTCGTATAATTTATAAATGCTATTGCTAACATTAATGCTACGTATAGCGAGTTTCTACAACTACGACTTTTACGAGAAATGTTAATGTGTGACAACACAGAGAAAAAAATTATTATATGTAATTAGTATAATTGAATTATAATTTATAGTCATTTTTTAGGATAACTATATATTTATAATTGTTTTAACTATGCAAATAATGAATTATATTATTAATAATAGTCACATACGTTGCTTGAAAATCTTGAGTTTTTTCTTAACATATTTTTAGTTATGTTTAAATATATAATTAGCAAGCCACATAAATAGCAAGTGGATTTAAGAAAATGATTATATTCATTATAATTGCGATTGAATTTACTGAATAAAAATGTTTATTTTATTTACTATTTATATCTTGATATTTTACTATATTAATATTTCAAATTATCATAGTTTATAGCACAATTTTTTCTTGTTCGAAAGAATTTTTATATATGTATATATGTTTATTTATTACTAACATTATAGCAGTAATAACTATAAAAATGGAGCTCCTAACCGTAGTTATTTTACTATGCAATTACAGTCACAAATACCAAAAATTTCTCAGTAAAGCTATGTAACTACATATCATTTTTGAAAAGCAACTATATGTCTTTTTTACACCGATTAATTCATTTCATTACTCTGTCCATAAAGATATTAAGGTATAAAAACTTAATAGTTTACGAGATATTTTATATTTTATGTCAAAATGTGCCAGAATAAAGTAGATATAATATATTGTATCTCGTAAACTAATTTTCCGATATTTCTAATATTTTTGTCTTAATACTTTTGTCTGCAATATAATTAGAGGAATCATATTATGTTAAAAAATCGTATCATTCCATTTAAAAAAGTGGAAGCGATATCCATATAACCTTGAAAAATCGATTTAAAAAGAATTGATATTATTATTTGTTTTCTTTGAAATCATACTTTTATCTGAACATACATATTTTTTTGATTCGATGCATACATGCAGGGATAATAGCTTGTAACGTTTTAAACGCCCCACTTTGTATATAGTTACAATAAAAAGAAATGTATTTGTTATCTTTCCCGAATTAAAATGACTTAAAGACGAGCACGACACGATATCTTTTGCGCAGCGTCATGTTGATAATTATATATCATTGATTTACCGCATAAGGAGGAAAGCGGTGATACGAAATTTACTTGATAAAGTCTTTTAATGGCCATCGGCAATCGGTATTTATATCGAAGTGGAACATCGACAGTGCAGGCAGCGATGGCGGAACACAAGCGCGTAGAATCAATATCTGTCGGACATAAACCGTCTAAAAATTTCTGAGTTAGCGATTGAAACGAAAATATGTATAACGCAAAACAGCGGACGATTCGTTCGTAATGCTTATTCTACAATTGCGTGAGCGCAGTTGTAAGAATTGACCAATCACAGTCGAATATTCTTTTCATGTTCGACTATGATTGTTCAATTCTTTCAATTACAACCACTTACAATTACGCTTACGCAATTGTAAAATAGGCGTGAGAAGAATATTTGACTGTGATTGGTTAATTCTTACAACCACAACCATTTACAATTTACATGCAACTACGCTTACAATTGTAGAATGGGATTAATGATTAGATATATTCATGATTATGTTTCTATGTCATCGACGCGCTGCCTCGTTTCGAATCGAATTGAAACGAAATCGCGCGACTTGTATGACTTTTCACAAAGGAGGGAAGAACTAATTCTCATCAAATGTTATTTGGAAAGAGATGAAAAATGGTCGACACCGGGTTAAACCAGATTGCCGGACGATAAGATTAATTTATTTCCTACTAGTGCGCGCAGAGAGAAAAAGCCAACCATGAACCGTTCCTTTCATCTTTCTCGTTCACCGATAACTCGCAGTATCCTGTAATATTTATGTCGTATGCACATTGCGGATGCTTGGAAAGCCTGCCGCATAATGAGACGCACGGGCGCGGTTGTTTGCTGTTTGATTAACCAGTTCCTGTCGCATTTTGTCCATTAACTATAGTCCGATACGGCGTCCGTTGTGATTTCGTAAGATGCAATGGGTTACCTAACGCATTCAGTTGGTAGAAAAGTTAAAGAAAAAAGAAATGATACCAGTTTTCGCTGGAGATCATATTTTGTCAAGTGCTAGAGGTAATGGACAGTGTATTAGATATTGTACAACTCAAATACGTTTAGACTTCTGCTTATAGGCGAGCGACGTAATTATTAGGCCAGCGAAAGCATGCATGTAAAATTGCACCACGTGCCTGAGTACACGGAAAATAATGTTGTATCAACAGCATTAGATAGAAATCTAATTGAAAATGATATTTATTTTATTTGAACTGGAAATTGTGAAATTTGCACAAAAATATTATTAGATAGCAAGACCCGCTTTTATCGATCTTCTTCACTCATTTGTATTGAAAATAATCTTGTTAATTCAACGATAATATTAATGGAACAAATACGCCATGCTTTTGTTTTGATGAAATATTATTTGTTTATTACCGTTATTGAATTAACAAAGATGAAATTTTTAACACAAATGAGTGTAAAAGACCGATAAAAGCGTCTTGGTACCCAATAATATTTTTGTATAAATTTTACAATTTCCGTTCAAATAAAATAAATATTATTTTCAATTTCTGAGCTACAGAGTGATTGAAACGCACACTAATGCTATTGATACAATATCATTTCTTTGTGTACCGTTCGCTAACGGAAATGATGTATTTCTGATTTTTTGTCGAGGGAAAATGTCGTCAGCTCCAATTTTATTGAAGAATCCGCGGATACAAGTTCGCTTGAATCGCGAGAGATCCGGAATACACGACAATACGGAGATCTCTCTCGCGACGCTTTTACCGAGATATTTCCGCCGAAAGTTCCAAAGTGGTAGAAGTAAGGGAAGACGAACTATAGATGCAGGACGAACTGGTCGAATTAGTTTACTCAGTCACGTGCAACCCGTGCAACATTACGACGACGATATTCCGCGACGGTTTACCACATACGTAAATACAACCGGGCACGTTGGCCGCGCACACGGTACACTTTGGTGCACAAAGCGTACGGTCGCTTCGGGAATGGTTGTAAACGAGCGATTGACGATGTACATCGGTATCGGAGATACCGCGCGCTCCGCTCCGCCGCGATGACCCACTTTAGCCGATGCTCCAACACGCCCGAGGATTCCGTTCGGCATTCGCCCTAGGAGAACCGACTCTGTTGTACCTACTACGGATGTTAAGAAAGTTATAGAAACGTACATGCTGGTCGTATCCTATGAAACATATACAATGTTTAACGTCAGGTCGAGGCAGCATGCAACGTCTCGAAGTGTCGGCGTCAGAGGTGGAAAAATTAGAGAGAAAAAGTTTTTCATGCTTGGCGAACGTTGCACAAAATGTTTTCTCTTTAAATACGTTCTTTAAATTTTTTGAGTTCGTTGTGAGATGAATCTTTGAATATTCTGTTTGACGATGATTCGAAAAAAATATGAGAGATCTGTTCAGAAACATGTCATACATTGTTAAATTCATAATGTCAAATTATACCCAATTTGAGTTATTTTTAATTATTTCTATAAGTCATTACTGCTCCTATTCAATATGCCGTTAATTTAATTAAAATAATGGCATTGAGTAATTTAAGAAAGTATATTAAATTTGATTCACATGATACATTGAAAATAAATTATGTCATGTCGAGTGTTTTGTTCAATGAATCTTCTTGTAAGTAGTATCTTTCAATATATGAAAGAACTTTGCACTAATTATATGGAAAATTGGAATTCAATTTTATTTTTTGTTTTCGATCAAATTCATATTTTTCTCTGTGCATAATTTAAAAATTATCTATTATATATATTGAGCCTTATGTCTGATATCTTTTATTCACCATATTATAGGTTACATTATACGTGAAAACTAACTGATTTCATTGAGATTCATTTTTCCAATAATTGTAATTAGTGCGGAGTCTTTTAATACTTTAAAAAATAGTACGTATATACCAGATCCATTCAATAAAACGCTCAAACACGACATAATTTATTTTCGATGTAGATCATACTGAAAAAGATTAAAATCCTAAAGAGTATAAGAATATACGTTAATACGGACGTTATTTACTTAAAACTAACCACAGAAATGGATTCTTTTACATTTTGACATGGAAATTAAAAATAATAGAATGTTATGTAACTCAAAGAATTATATTAAGTTTCTTTGATATCTGAGAGGGTAACTTAATTCATATAATTCTATGCAGCATGTTATATCAATTGAATATTTTCCAATCGATACTTCTATTAGTTAATTTAATACCCGTTTCTACCAGTGTAGGTCAACTTTAATCTTGATCTAACTTATTCTGTTTTAATAAAAGTTGAATCGAAATCAAAGTTAATCTATGTACATTATTAAATTTATAATGTTAGATTATACCCATTTGAGTTATTTTTAATCATTTTTATAGGTCGCCACTGCTTCTATCCAACATGTCGTTAATTTGACTAAAACAATAGAGTTGTACAGTTGAACTAAAAAAAAAATAAATATTTTTTACTTAAATTTTTTACAGTAAGAATTTTTATTTTAGATCGCATATGTGAGAACACAATCAATGCTATAAATTAAATGCCTATAACGATCGAAGCTGGATCTTTAATGCTTAAATAATTCAATATGAATTATATATATATACTATATATACTATATATGTACATGCGTATATATATTCGTAAAAAAATTAAATTTTTTAATTTATTATTTATATATCAAGTGTATACGTTAATATGGACGATGTTTACTTTGAAACTAATTACAGAAATGGATTAATTTACATTTTGACACAGATGAAAGTTATAAAAATGTTATTTAAAGATTAAAAATGTTATTCAAGGAATTGGATTACATTGCTCCTTTGATATCTAATAGTATACAGGGTGTTTCCAAATTAAATCGCAAAACTTCGGGAGCGTGTAGAGGAGTAAAAAACTAAGAAAAAAAGTCCTATAGACATATGCTCGTTTTTGCTCCGTTTCAGAGAAATCGAAAAAAAATGTTTACATTTCTTGCCATATCTAGCACCGACATATTTGATTACATTTTCCACTTTCTGTTATGAATTTGTCAGTCGCTCTTTGAAAGCCTTTAACAGTAGATGAATTTTGTCTTTTGCAATATGCCGCGTACGTATTCTAATAGTGAATATGCTGATATGGTTTTTGTATACGGTTTCTGCAACGGTAATGCTTTAAAGGCCTGGCTGCTACAAGAGCCGTGTTTGACAGATGCAATGCTTGTATTGCTGCAAGAGGTGCACATTTCGAACAAAATCTTCATTAAAAAGTTTATAAATAAAATAATTAAAATAATAAATTAAATATATTTTTTTCTTTTTTCGTGATTTCCTGCGAAACAAAGCAAAAAGGAGCATATGTCTATAGGACTTTTTTTCTTAGTTTTTTACTCCTCTACACGCTCCCGAAGTTTTGCCATTTAATTTGGAAACACCCTGTATATTGGTGGAAACAGGCATGATTAAGATAAACTAACAACATATGATTTTTCGGCTATTCACGCTCGATCAATGCATCGCTGCTATGCGAATGTTACAGTATACTCTTCTTCACTATTGATAAACACACAGAATTGCGCTTCAGGACATGTCGCTTTCTTAACGCTATCTGTCTTTATTGGAGCGCGTGCGGATCGTTTTAACGTTGAAATTATGCAGTCTCGTTCGCAGCTTGATAAAGAACGAGCATATGAACGTTGACTCTACAACGGTAGTTTCCCGATTCCATTAATAGTTCTCGACCGCGCTGTTCTACGTCGCGAACTCTTCGCGGAGCAGTCGCTCCAGGCGGACGTACTATCGCGCTATAGAAAGCCACTACTGTCTCGTTTCACGTTTTATCAACGAAAATAATTGACATTCGATACGCAAATCGCAGTAATCGAATATGGATATTGATCGCGAGCTCATCATTATATGAATTTTCATCATGACGGTTGTAAGGAAAATTCATGACGCTGATTATATCTGTATAACTGAAAAGCTATTTCTGTCATTAAATTGCACATTAATTTCCACTATTCAATTTCTAGTATCAATTTCTAGTATCAATCAATTTCTAATATCAATTTCTATATCCAATAGTAATTCAATATTTGACTTGTTTTAATCGCAATGATATCATTTAGATCTATACTAAGAGAAAAGTGTTTGGTATTTATGACTGATAGAATAACTATGATAGAATTGCATGATAGGATAACTACGATTAGAAGCTCCATTTTTATTACGCTGTTAGTTATCAAAGGAGTGTAGTAATAACTCAATTTCTTAAGTTAAATAACATTTTGTGTTATTTTAACTTCCATGTATGTCAAAATATAAATCAATTCATTTCTATTATTTTTATTTCAAAGTAAACAACGTCCATATTGATGTATGCACTTAATAAATAATAAGCGAATTTTAATTAAAATTTAGTACATTTTCTTTGAATTGTTTAACTCCTTTGTTTTAGTAAATTAATGACATATTGAGTAGAAGCAGTGGCGACCTACAGAAATAATTAAAAATAACTCAAATTAGGTTTAATTTAACATTATGAATTTAATAATGTTAGTAACAATAATAATTTTTTTTATAGTCCTATATAAATATAGATAATTATTATTAAAGAAAATATATATATGTAGTTACATCCGGAAACGGACTATAATTTATAGTTCCATATGGATCGGTTATATACCGTTGGCGTAATACTTCATATCTAATGCAAACGTATTCAACGGAGAGTTTCTCGAGAAACATTGAGTTCCATTTGTAGGCGCCATCAGTCGTCAGTTATTTTCCTGAAAATCGATGTTTCATGACTCGAGATCAGAGAGATACGTGTCAGCGCCGAGTTTCGAGACTTACACAAGTAAATCCTAATCGCCGTTCAGCCTAGCATGTCGTTAGCGACGGCAAGGTCTAATTATCATACGCCGTTCGCGGAACGGAAATCTTTCGATGCCGTGTCCTCGTCCGATTCTCGAAAGCAAGAGGAATTCTCAAATTAGCGGAGAGACTCATCGTCAAGCTTTTACGCGGAGAAGTAGATCATAAGGATTTATGTGGGATTCACGGTAGAATTACAGTCGTCGCGCGCAGGCACAGAAATCAAGAGTCTTATTCGCGTGAGTCTTCCGTCCTCTAATTATTCCTCCACGAAATTTCCATTCATTTTCTTGAAATAGACATTGCGATGTCCGCGTCGCTCAGACATGTATCTCGTTGTTGAAAGAATTTTTTCAGTTGAATTTTTTCGCGAGAGAAATAGACTATTTTCTCGTAAGTGATTCGAGTAATCAAATCCGATAGACTTCTCTCGAAAAGGAGTGGCATTCAAGCTCGACGTTATACTTAATAACGTCCACTTACGTGACTGTCGTGGTCGGATCGCGAATTTTCAAGAACGCGATGACGACGAACGATTATTGTCGAGAAGCTGTGTAACGATTGTGATCTTAGAAATGATGATTTGTCCGTAAGGACTATATTTACTTCAACAGAAATTTTATTGCTATTTCCTTTTTCATTCATCGTTTCATCAATCTATTTTCTTAACAAATTGAATTACTAAAATATCACAAATTGGGAAGTTGCGATAAACAACGATCATCCATCACGTTAAATAAAAGTCGGCTTCGCGAATTTATTGAAGGATTTTCTTTCCCTTTCTCTCTATTCGTATAAAAATATATACATATATCCAAACCGTAGATAAAAAGTTGGATGACTTCGCTTATCGACTGGTGTCAAATAATAACTCCGTTTCTGTGCCACGCTGTCCGTCGTGGAGAGTTTTACGCCTGTTTCACACCGTTCATTTTTCCAATGAACCGTTTACACATTGATTCGGCGCCAGAGACAAATTGTTTACATAGTCCGATGACTTTAAGCTTTGGGCTTGCTCATCTCGCTACATGCTCACGCAGCGCGTCAATGTCCTTTCAATTGAAATTATTGACGGAAAAGTATCCCGTCTTTTAGCCTTATCAGGCGTTGAACCGCGATGTCGCAAACGTGTAATAAATAACTTACCCTCGCTCCCTCCCTCTTTCTTCACGATGATTTATTTCTTTAAGATTTCTACCGCCAGACAATTTGCGATTAGTCTGTTTATTGAAAAATTCTCACAATGGTGTTTTAAAAATATGGAATTACATTAAAAATTATCCATTAATATTAATTCAGTTGATAAATATGCAAGGAATCTCGTAATAAAATAAATAAAAGTTTGCATTTTAAAATATAGTATTAATTTTTTCAAAAATTTGTTTCCCTTGCTATGTTCTTTTATTCTTAGTTCCCCTTTCTCTTTTTATTTTTTTCTTATATCTTTTTCTTTTTGTTATAAAAATTTGTATTAAAAATTCTATAGAGTCTTTAAACCGTTTGATTAATTCCGAGTAAAATTGTTACCGTAGAATCGTCTATTTACACCTCTGACCTATTTGCATTCGGGCACAAAAAGTTTTCAGTCGTAGAGATAATTCTCAAAAAGATATCAGTTTTTATCTCGTTTATTTCTTTTGATGGGCATGTGCAGGTCGGTGTTAATGACGAGAATGAGCAAAGCGTTTGTTGAAACCGATGAAAAATGACGACCTGTCTTCTTCGATGGTTACAAAAAGTACGCGAGTCTTTTTCGAGATTCCTACCCGACCCATTTTCTATGCCGAAGCTGTGCTTGCGTCACTGGAAATTATATCGTGTATAAGGGACTCTCCCTTCCCTCGTAATCTCGTGGAGCCGATCGTAAATGAATTGTTAATCGGAGGAATTAAACCGAATAACGCCGGATTAAAATTAGAGCTCGCGTGGGTGTGCATTTAAACTTGCGATTTATTGCAATTATTGCGAAATGCGATTCGTCGTCCCAAGTATTAATATATTTATGTGAATTTCTCTCTTATTGCAGTCTTGTTAGAAACTCTCTCTCTATTCTGTGAGAGGAAACAGATAATTTTCAGCGAAGCTAAATTAACGACTGAAACAACACTTTCGATACGATTAAGGCACGGACTGTTTTACGACCATTTGATCTCGTATTCCGCTGAAAACAAGACGTTCCTTTCGCTAGAGTAATTGCCCAAATGGTTTATCAGCAGACTCTTGTCTCGAAGCAGCTATAATTCTCGCGAATTTAAACCTCATTAATCTTCCTCGTTATCACTTACAAGGCGAGGAATCATTATAAGCAGAGAAAAATTGTCTTAAAGTACTTCATTTAAAATTATAATTTCTAATCAAACTTATGATACGCTTGTTATTATAATGTTGTAGTAATTCACAACTTGATACACTGGTTTTTAAAACAATGTTACGCCATTTTTATATATGCGAACTATAACTCTAGAAAAAAAAAATGTATATTTTGATGAATTCGAGATATATGTATTATTTTACGAAAACATTAATTCGCTGCGGCGAAAAAATAATATTGTGTGTAGGTCCCGACTTCTAGTTTGGCATGACATTTTTATTAGAAAAAGTCAATATAGAAATTAGGTCAGATAGTGTCCAAGTAATAAACGTACTCGACGCATCTGGGACGCTCACACCGTCTACATATTTGATTAGACGCGCTTATCTCTCTTCTTTATTAAAGAAAAAAAATTCTCTCAGAAGGCTCGTTGCAGCCTCGTACACGAGCCTCTTCCGTAATCGCCCAACGAATCTACGTTTGTCCAAGGGCGCGTGTCGTCGTCGGTCTCGCTGCGGCCATTTACGTAATTGCAGTGTGGAGTTATGCATCTTCAACCGAAACCGCGATGCCTCCGCTTCGGCTCGCGAAACGATGAAAATGGAAGCTGGGAGCGCGCCGATGTGTATCTTGGTTTTACGTTACCGTGACAAAGTGTCGCACACGCGGAAGCGCGGCTAAGTGGGTCAGTGGGCCAAGCGCAGCTGCAACAGTCACCTTCGTATTGAATTGCATCTGCATCTACGTCCGCATTTGCACACAAACGCGAAGATGTTGTCTTCCGATGATCCCCTCGTTGGAGAGTTGCATGTTGCGGGTATTCGATATTTATGAGCAAACGTGAATCAAGCAAAAACTTTTCCGCGAGAGGCACGTGCGGATGTAAAATTGCAATGCGCGAACATGGCTTGCCATATACTGTCTTCCGGATAAAATTTAATCCTTCAACCAATAAATTATAGCCTGACCAATAACGTCGCGCCAAATGCAATATTTCATTTTGGGTACAGTTAATATCGTTCAATAATCGGCGATATAAATTTGATAGAACCGCTTCGCTTCTTTCATTTGCAAAATTTTAAATTTCTTATATTCTTGTTCGGAATTATAAAATCGTCTCGTCCGTTAAAAGCGATAATGAATCCATTTTCAACTCATTAAAATATTAGATTAATGGCTTCTTTGAAAAATTATAATCTCATTTATAGATAAGAACTCTTTTGTGCAAACTGTCGTGTGGGTCTTTTGTCCTAACCTTAGACAATATCACAATGTGTGCATTGCAACAAACGGAAACGAAGTGCTTTGTTCGCGTTTTTTTTTCTGTTGCTACGCGCAGATAGATATTGCACTTTTACGCGTCTCTGGATAGAAATAAAACTCACTTACTGTTTGGAGATACATACCCATGGGACGTGAACTTTATATTGCATTGCAAATTCGCGAGCGTACAACACACAGATTTATCAAAAATTCATGTCCATTCCGTCCAAAAGCCGCTTATATTTGTGCTGGTTTGATGAACTTTTATTTGTTACTCCGTACAAAGCGGAAGTTGCATCAACATTCTCGCTATAAATTTTATTGAACCAAAAAGCTTAGCAGTCTCTTATTTGAAGAGCGAAAGATAATTTTTTAGATATCATTTTATCTATCTTTTTTTGTTGGACTCGCACACACGTTCACTGTTCTAAAACTATCATTTTCATCACAAATATGATATCGAGAGAGTGATTCGAGTGGATGTAATTCGTCGTTTAGAAAGCAATTGGAATACACCATCTGCGCTTTCTCTCGATTGTTTTAAACGAAAGCGGATGTATTTTTTCCGTAGATTCATTGTGGTCGACACGAGCATTGATCGAAACGCGAATAAAAGAATAGCATGTGCGCGGATTGTTTCCGGTGTAAAATGAAAATACCTTGCTCGCGCAATACTTTCGAACGAATACTCTCGAGAAAATAAGGGAGTCCATTCGAAGGTGCGAAATCGCGCGTGGAAATTATCGCTGGAATGACGGCACCGGTCATTCAACTGGTAAGCCTTTCCCAAGCGGAACTCACTCAGTTTTTCTTATAGGATTCTAATCGCTATTAATGTTGTAAATTGTGAGAAAAAGTCGGCCTTTCGCACGATTTACTTGTACTGTTTGAAGAACTCTCTTTACCTATTTTTTTTTATCCGGAGCAATGGTTTTCCAAGCAGCATAAAAACGTGCAAATTCATATATATGTTCGTATAAGCATTAGAATTACGAGAATGAATCATATTCATTTTGCAAACAGATGATAATAATGACACGACTATGAGTGGTTATTTATTTAAGGATAAATTGCACATATTTTCAAATGAAAATTATGAAAAATTTACAGACTTCTATATTGTTAAGAGTTTGAATTATTAAGTTCAATTGAATAAAACAATAGTAAAAAGTAAAAAGAGCTATATATATAATATATATAAGAGCCAACTCTAGTTCTTGATAATTAATATTTAATGTCTTTCAAATTTTAACAAACATTTCGTTCTTATATTAGGATCTTTTCAATGTTAATACATAAAAACAATTCTTATCTTACATACTAACAAGTCTAAAACATAAAAACAACTCCTACCTTACATAATAAGTCAAATATTACAACGGTTGAAAATTACAATTTAAAATTCTTCTATGTTGGTATGTGGTGAATATAATTACCATGTTTTTCGTTGTCATTTCTTCATTACTCAATATATTTTATTCGATATCAGTTGATATCTTATGATCGTAATTCTCGAACTGATATACGTTTAGTGAATCGACCTAATTTCAAAGTTATTCAGAGTAACATTAATTGGAAGATAATACATGTAATTATATTTGAGTTTATTATGCAAGGTAGGAGTTGTTTTTATGTTTTAGACTTAGTATGTAAGGTAGGAATTGTTTTTATGTATTAATATTGAAAAAGTCCTAATATAAGGACGAAACATTTGTTAAAATTTGAAAGATATTAAATATTAGCTATCAAAAACTAGCGTTGGCTCTTAGCTCTTTTTACCTTTTATTATTCTTCTATATTGTATTTGTGTGTGTATGTGTGTGAAAGTAACACAAAAAGTTTGGCGGCGATTTAAAATCTAGAGAAATAATTATTTCAATAAAAAGTAGATATGCTTTTAAAAATTAATTAACATAAAATGAGAAAATTTTCATTTAAAATATAAAATTGTATTAAATGTCAATATTAACTTGTTTCATATGTATGTAATTTTTATTTTTCCAATTCTAGTCACTTTTTGCAGCTGATACATCCTTAAGAAATCAATGGATTTGTTTCTGGATTATTTAAACATATAGCATACTGTTTTCATGCACTACACTAGTTTATTAATCAAGAATCTCATATTTCAGCCTGCAGGACTTTAATGTCAATCTTTTACGATAAATCATGTTCATCGAGCAAAAAGAGTTTTTCGGCTGAAAATCTGACGCGTGCCGCAGTTAACGAGCGTTAATGCAAATTATATCATGGGAATTATACAGATGTTTAATAAACCGTCCATTAAATTTCAATAGAACGGTCTTAACGTCATTTATTTGATGCTACGTTAACTCGAGCGGATATTGATACTTTCACCGTGAATCTGTTGCCGCAATAGAAGCGTGAGCGTGCGTACACGCGCAGGTGGATCACGTTTCCTGAGCCGCCGCTCGCGCTCGCACGCGTGCACAGCTCGCGCGTTTCGAAGGTAAGAGTCAGCCGGGCGTGACCGGCTCGGGGAGAAACGCGAGATACGCGTAAATGTGCGTAATAGCGGATTTGCCATTCGAGAATTTAAGCGTGTATTTTACAACAGTAAAGCCGTACAATGCTGATCAAAGCGCGTTGCTTAATGACTTTCGAAATTGATTTAAATTTCAAACGCGGGGATACGGGATTTTGCTCCACGCTATTTGAAATTTCAACGAAAAATGTATAAATTATGGAGGAGAAGGAAAAGCGAGGTTACGCGCCCTTAAACAGGGAATTAACGAGATCAAAGAAGCGTATTTCAAAATTTTTGCCATTCCAGAGAGTTTTGTTTGTAAAAGTTGTCTTACTCAATTTAGTTATTTATCGGAAATTGAAATACACACATACTCCAGGGTACGATTTAATTTTTCAACTTTCCGATTCGCTGCAGTTTGCCACGTGTGTATTTGAAATACATCACTGTTACAATTTCCACGGAATAATTAAATTCTCGTGGACTCAATGAATAAAACACAGAGGGAATTGAAATCAATTTCTATATTTCTTCTTTATTCGATTAATTAATTAATTCGCCTCCAGAGTTTGTTTTTTTCTCGCTTAACAAAATTGGCTTCATCTTCTTTATTAGAAGTTCAATTATCACGCGACGTTGTTAATCATTGTTAATCGTTTATTGTTCTTATAATTAACTATGTCATTCGCAACACATTGACGATGACGAATCCAATTCAATTTATCCGACGGAATAAAGATGAACAAAGTCGAATAGCGCTCGTCATTTTCCTTTTAAAGGTATCTTTCTCATATGGCGTGACTTGACGAGTGTGCGAGTATTCGTGTTACTTTTGCGAATGTTGAATAAATTCGTCGTATGTATTCCCACGGCTCTACATCAGCACAGCGAATAAAACTGAGTCGGCCTACGTATGTTTCTACGCAAATCGATGAATAGCTTTATACGGTCATTCCAATTCTACTGTTTGCATCAAAGAATAAACTTAATTCATTCAATTTATTTTTTTGTAATGAATGAATTTAAAAAAAAGATCGTGAAATAAATTTAATAATTTAGTTTATGTGAAATAATTAACAATGTAATGACTAAAAATCGATTTGCACTGATACTCTTAACTTTTTGCATTGCAATTATCTTATTCTATTATGTATTATACTGTTAAATTTATAATCGAATTATATACCCAATTTGAGTTATTTTTATATAATTACAGATTTGAGTTATTTTTATTTACAAATTTTAATGTGTTTATTAGCATTTATATAATTGTAGATTTGAGTTATTTTTATTTACAGATTTTAATGTGTTTATCAGTACCGCATTAAGATTTTTCTAAGATGCCTATGAGCATAAAAATTATTAAATTGCTAGACAATTTAATTTGTGGTAGTACTAGTTTTATCGGTATAACGATTCAAATCTGAAAATCAATTTGGTAGGATTTGATACGTGGTATATAAATTCCAAGAAATTCACATTAAATTAAGTATTTAAGCACTAAAGGTTCAGCTTTGACCGTTATGGGCTTTATTTCCTATTGGTTGTATTCACATGTATGATGATCTATCTAATTGTCTATAAGATTCTTATTGTTTTATTTTTAATTATTTCTACATTGATAAAAACGTACTAAATTTTAATAATTATTAGTTCGAATAATAATATTTACTAAATATTTACTAAATGTAAACATATATTTATTAGGTACAAGAACCATTAATTTGATTTAAATATAATTGTTTTTATTGAACTAATATTTATTGTAAGTAAACGTTTAGTACTTTTTAAACATATACTTATTAAAATTTCGTAATTTTTTTTCTGTGTATAAATCGTCATTGCTCCTATTTAATATGTCTTTAATTTAATTAATACAATAGAGTTAAACAATTCAAGAGAAATATATTGAATGTGGCAAAAATTTACTTTATAATTTACTAAGCGCATACATTAATAAGAACACTGTTTACTTCAAAACAATTCAAAGCAATTCCATAGAAATTAGTTAATTAAATGGGGTTGTTTTTTTAACTACACGTCTTAAAATAATAATTTTGACACGCTTGGAAGTTAAAAACATTAATATGTTATTCAATTTAAGGAATTGTTTTATAAATTTGAACTTTTAATATTCAATGTATAGTTCTAAATGCTTTAGTCTGGTGTAATTTTTAATTTGAGTCGGGAAAGAGGATTTGAAGAAGTACCCTCGCTGGAAAGGTAATTTTATACAAGGCAGGAAGAAAAAGCGCGAGCTCTCTTTAGAATCCTCATCCCTTGCGAAATGCCGTCGTCGTCTCTGTACTTATATTCGTGCGAAGCTTCCTTATTTTGCGGAAAGAGCGAAAGCTCTTAGCGAACTTTCGACCGAAAACAGCCGCTTTCCGCGCTCTTCAGCCACAATAGACGATCTCCCTTTGCCCGCCGCGCCATGGACGTTATTTTCTTCTTTCTGGACGAATAGGGCATCTCTCGGAGAACGGTTTTACCGTTGGACGTTCCAGTTTCTTGCATCTATCGCAAATTATGAGATAGCACTCGGTCTGTGTCCAGCAATCGTATATATCGTCGATAACTGTACGCGCAATTGCTTGCACGTATGAGCGGCGGAATCGCGGCCGTAAAACTAACGTACCCACGTTTTTGTTTTTTCTGCAAGGCCGAGTTATGCGGGCGCGATGAGGAATGATTACGCGAGAAATGATTACCACCACGATGCATCACGAAAACGTGAATTTTGACGAGATATTGACGTTTCGGTTATTCACCTCGATTCAACGGACACTACGGTTCCTGACGCTTTTATTTTGTCAGTTCAGTTTGACAGCCCGCATCGAAATTCAGCTAAATAATTAACGAGCAAAGTGAAACTGTTTGATTTACGTGCGTTGCATACTTTCTGTTATTTTCCGTTTGTTGAAAAACGGATGGTAATAGAATAATAGCGATAAATTTTGCAAAAGCCGGTTATTAACTTGTTATAATAATGCATTTAAGATCTCTAATTTATGCGAATTGTCTTTGTGAACGGTAATGCGATTTTAATTAAAATACTTTGCGAGAGGGATCACGTTAAATTTGGTTATGACACTTTAATTATTACGAATATTTTATCTGCCGATTAACAGCACACGTATTTACGTACACGAGCAAAAGTTACGAGATTTAATTATATAATTAATGAACTTATACGATCGCATTACGTTGCGTTACAGCGCCCTATGAGGGTGGAATATGGAAGGTGAGGGTTCATCTGCCGGAGCACTACCCTTTCAAATCACCTTCGATCGGTTTCATGAACAAGGTCTACCATCCTAACATTGACGAAGTCTCGGGCACGGTGTGTCTAGACGTTATAAACCAGGCTTGGACTGCCCTTTACGGTACGTATTCATTTAGCCGCGTAAAACCGTGCTTGACCAGTCTGTAAATAGCGCACTAGTATCCGCGCAATTTTCATTTAGACGTCTACTTAACCTTTTCATTACAAGTAACTTAATTTAGACTTTGCTTTGAGAGTTACAACGTGAAAGTTGCATGCTTTCCAATCGTATATGTATATATCTTGTATTTATTACGAGTCGAGCTTTGTCGAGCAACGTTGTTGAGGGACAACCTTTAACTCTAATTGATAATTGGCTCCGAAATTTCCTTAATTTTATTCACGGGTTCAGCGTGTTCGACAAAACTATAAATTAATATACCTTTGCTTAAAGTTAACGTAATTAACGTAATTAACGTATGATTTTTCATTTTGAAAGTCAAAATCCGAGGAACAGGATTATATAATTTAAAGTTATATAAGGTTGTGAAAAACATTTTTTAACAATGTTTGGTGCGTAATTGAAAAATATGTCCAAGTCCACTGAGATCCGCGAATGCTAATTAGAGTTAATGTCTATCGAAAGAGAAAGAGTGAAGAGACTACGAACGATTACTAACGACATTTTTGTACTATTTTGTTTCAGACTTATCAAATATTTTCGAGTCTTTCCTGCCTCAGTTGTTAACATATCCCAATCCAATCGATCCCTTGAACGGCGATGCTGCCGCGATGTATCTTCACAAACCCGAAGAGTACAAGAAGAAGGTGGCGGGTGAGTATGCTACAGGTTTAATAAGTATCCCTCATTAAACGAGGCACAGTTGGAACGAGGACGGTGGATCATTACAAGACTTTTACGATCGACCGTCAATCGATCCGTGTCTCCCTCTTAAAGTAAAACTTCCCCTATCGTAGTTGCTTCCGTTTCGCGTGTGTGCATGCTTGACATCATTACCGTCGCAATGCAATTTCCCATTTCTGACTTCTCGGCAGATTACGTGAGGAAGTACGCGACGGAGGAGGCGCTGAGGGACCAGGAGAACGGCGGCACCGGCAACGGGATGTCCTCCGACAGCGAGTCGTCGATGAGCGACTTCAGCGAGGACGAGGCGCAGGACATGGAGTTGTAACCAAATATATTACCATCCGCGCGTACCCATATCCTTAATCATCTCGATTCCCTGTAAGATCCCCGATCGCTCGTCCTACTACCAAATAGATGCTTACACCCGAGACTCCGAGTCTCACTTCTGGTGACGGCGACGAGGTCCCCTTTACTACTCGTTGCTGCTCTCGTCACTCGTACATATACCGAGGGGTTGGTGATCGACCATCCCCGGCACGACGAGAGCGAAAGTGACGGAGACGAACGAGGTAAAAACGGAGAATCGCGCTCTTCTCACCGAGCGCATCTCGAGGGGCGTTTTCTATCACGACAGCGATGTCTCTCACGGTCGTCCAAGCTCTTGCTTGAGTTAATTCGTTAATTATTCGCTGCGTTTAATTGTCACATTCATGATGACGACGACGACGATGATGATGATGATGATGATTATAACGTATCATCAACGAACGAGACGTTGGCACAAATGAAACTCACAATCTTTGTAAACGTCTCGAGAGTCGATGCTCTTACTTTTCAGTGCGAAGAAGAGAAAAAAAGAAAGGGTATGAAACGAAAAGACAGAGAGGACCACCGTTGGTATTTACGGGTTATTCATTGATTGACGCAATAACGATTTTCAGCCGGTGCTTTTACTGCGTATATATATCTATGATGCGTTTTTCTATGATGAACAGCGAAACAATAACGTATCGTACATCTAATGTATTCACCCGGTCATGTTTTCCTCGATTTTTGAAATTCTCTCGTCCTTGTTTGTTCTTTCTTCCGAGCGCCCATAGGTGCGTTTGTCGTTGTTATTCGAAAACATGTGATCGAGATTGAAGCAGCAGAGAGATGCACTAAAAAATTTTAACGATGAATTGATTAATCTGGCATATAGCGATCGCATCGTCTCTCTACCAACTAACGACTCCTTTGCTGCTATCTTAGACTGTGTTAGAATCTACTTAAAAAATTATTTTTACATTCGAAATCACTATCAATCGTCATTCTCCTCATTTTTATCTGAAGAGTACGCTAAATATTGCCTAGTTAAAAGTGAAAAGCAAACAGTTTGTCTCTACGATCTTTTCTTTTTCTCGATCGATTATAAAAACTGGTGCGTATGTCACGCGTCAGTTTCAGGTTTCTTTTGTTTAAAACAACAGTGAGACACGCAAAAATGTGATGGAGTATGGGTACTAGCACCGTCTTCCTTTTTCCTGCCATCACTATTCCCAAACGTTTCCCCCGTAGGGCTGCGCATCAGCGACCGATCGCCACGTCGTCGTCGGCCGCGGGAAAAAGATCGAATCTACTACACAAACGGCCGCACGCGAACGACGTCGAGATGACGGAGCCGCTAGCCAAGACTGCGCGATTGTGGAATCACCCCGGGAGAATGAGTGCAAACGAGACTCTGAATATGTTTCAAGCAACCTCGACGTCCTGTCTCGAACTGTGCGCATCGGGCGGACAAAGTGCGGAAGAGACGCAAGTTACAGGACTATCATCACCGTGTGTCCATCCCTTGGAAGTGAATGTAGATTTAGTTGATCCCGGTGGGTACGGATCGGACGCGATTTAATATTCGCTCGCGGAAAATTTTAAGTCAATTTGTACTATTTTAATCTCATTGTTATTCGACTCATTATAGATTTCATTATATAGATTATTGTTATTAAGAGGAGGACGTATATTAAATTGAATTGGTTTGTTACAATGTTTGAGAGATGCTTTGCTTTTCTAGAAGTGAAACTGGAAATATCCTTGCGTTTAAAGAAAGTAAAAGAAAGAACAACTACCCTTACTTAATTAATCATTACTTCCATCCGCTAATGCAGTTTTAAGTTTATTTCGATTATTAGAACTAAAGAAAATGAAATCAAAGAACTCAGGGAATTTCCGTTTGAGAAACAAAAACTATGGTTGTATCATCGCTGAAATAAGCAAAACTATGAATTCGAATACACGAATGGAATGCGCGAGGAAAGGACTACATTTATTTTTATGATTGACGATATATCAGCGAGTTTAAATTTTCAAAAAGAACCAAGTAGATTAAAGAATTGTTTGGCAAAGTGTAGGAAAACTGTAAATTTATAAAATATAAAATTGTACAAACTTTGGTGCACAATAATCTTCGATCAATAGTATCTCGTTTCAAATTGATCTCCCTCCTTTGCATGATTTACATGTATGCAATGCGATTTATAGCTGTACGTAAGTATAAACATTATATTTCAGTGCCTTCTCAGGCAAAAAAAGCGTGCCTTATTATATGGGTCTCTGGTAAAGAATTTCATTGGACTATATGAGTGAATACGACGAGCATTTAGCGTTAACGGATCTTTGGACGAAATTAATTATGCTTAAAGCATTGCAAATTAATACCGAATGTGTTTTTAGAAACTAGAGATAAACATCGATTACTAGGCTTCAATGATTCCTTGATAATTGAGGAATGTGTAAGACATCAACGGAAAAGACAGATATGTAAGAAAGATATGAAAAATTTCAACGATCAATCGATTCTCCATCTTGAGAATTTTGAACAGATATGACGCCGAATTGATACAACAATATCGTAATGTCGCTATAACTACGTTGCGTAGGCGCATCGGTCGTAAATGCAGCAACTACAGTAATCAAATTCAGAATGTAAATAGCAAAACAAAAGTTACGATTTTTTAGCCAATGTACTGTATATTTATACAATTTCGTTGCGCACGCTCCTGCAGTCGCAATTTTTATTTCGTCTACCGATGAAGCTTATCCAGGTTTTTAATGTATTATGCAACAGTTCTGCGCTTACTTTTTTTTTTAAAGAACGCTATGTTTTATGCAACGATATATAATTTATACGTAGGGATATTCACGCTTTACATTATTACGTTATTATTTAAGACGAACTTTCATGGACACGGCCTGTTTCCCAGCGAATCCATTCCGTTGACGACGTGTACTGCAATGTATTTACCGTTTCGAGAAGTGCTATTAAGACTAAGTGAAATCAGTACAGTTTTCGTGTAACTTACAGAAGCAATGCTGTTTTTATGTTTCTATGTTTTTTTCTCGTGCAATTATGTAAAGCGACATGTTTCAAAATCCGTCGGTTGCTCTTTGTCATGTTTTTCATAATATTCATCTTTGGACTTCGTTATTGTTATAATCTCAGTGCTTTTTGAAACTCGGTGTGCAATCAACAAAGTATGATATGTGCGTCACTTGAATGTACGTCAAGTTAAATGTGCAGTTTATTCAGCCTGAATACTTAGAATTATCTCAGCTGTACTTAGAAAAAGAGAAAAGGAAAATTCTGCTATTCTTTTATTCGCACTGTATCTCTCACAGGAACGCGCGTCTTTTATTTTTATAAGTTAGCACAAAGTATGTAGCTTTAACGCGTCTAATGTCTCGTCGGCACTGTACTTTTAGACTTCGTTCATTCAGAACCAAAAATCATCATATTAGAATGTGCGTTTCCCATGGAACCGTGTCGATTGAGTTTGAAGTCGTGCTCTCAGATCTCACATCGTTGCTAATTATATATGTAACATATAGATTATTGACTAGTTATACGCATAAATATATATATATATATTATCGATCATATTCGCATAACTTTATATTAGCTATTATGTATATGATTTTACTAACGAATTGTTTAACTAAGCGAAGAAGAATAATTTTAATAATCATTTTTTATATTTTTTTTTTGCAAGTGTTGTTTGTTCCTCCTGTCAATTGATAATTTAACGTCTCCGTTTCGACTATTGGGATTGTTTCTTAGTATTCCTTGTTCGGTGCGCGCGCGTGCGCGCGCTCATTATTATAACGAAGATTAAAAATTTTCCATAGTATGTGTAAATTGATATTGGATTATTATCGGATTAATGCTTAGATTAATGTTAACTAATATTTCGTTTTATAATGCGAAGATCCATTGCCTCTATTGTGTTCAAAACCTTTTTGTAACATTGAATAATACGTCTAAAGGCATATTTTTATACATGTATTGCAATGATATAATATAGCGATAGTTGCATGTTCTTTATCCTATGTCGGGTTCCATCGCCATTTAATTTTCCCCTCTGTGATCATAAATAATGGATAATCAATTATTTTTATAATCGTGAGCAACCTGTCTCATACAGAACGATTAGAGTCTCGCGTATAATAAGATGCATTGCTTATGTCGTTCCTTTAATTCCGTAAGATATACGTCGAATGTTTTCCGAGTAATATTGTACATTTAAAGGATGCAAAGGAGTCGTTACGTAACACGAGAAACACATAATTTATATAGTGATAATCAATATTATAAGCTGTAGAGAATTGAAACGAGAGAATTTGAAACTACGATTATTGTGATTGATTGGTTCTTTGCATAATCTGTGTTCTTAGTGTCCCACCGTAAATCTTATTCGCGAAGATGTAAGTATATTTACGGATGACAATTCCGATACAGAGAAAGAGAGTAAGCTGGCGACGGGCGATGCCACGTGTTTGCCAAAATTTATATCAACAATTTGTGATCAAAGGGCGAGGGATTCGTTGTTGCCCAATTCAGTTTGATCAAACGACATATATGTATATCTATATACATACATACATACAGTCATACATACACATTCACAGTTAGACATGCAATGTCAAACACGTTCCAAACGAAACTATTAATTTCACGCCACGATATACGGCGTTACAGTCCCATTATTATGCCGCATTATTATGACCACTGTTGAATTTTACGATATTTTTATGATAAGTTGGCAAATTTTTATAAAAAGTGATAGAAAGATTTGTATTTCATGTGGCAATATTGTTTTTTAAATTACTGTGCATGCAATTCTAACATAGATCGCCATTTTGATATGTGTCGACTGTTTAACCACGCCGAAGTTACATATAATTTCTATTTAGAACACTTTGTCTCGTGACGTAAATTGTTAATATTATTAATAAAATATAACGGTAAATAATAAATATAAATTGTTGTTAGACATGTTAATAAAGCATAAATAAGTTAAACATAAGTCAAATAATAACTTATGTTTAACTTATTTATTTATGCTTTATTAACATGTCTAACAACAATTTATATTTATTTTGCATGTTTTGTTTGCTGTATTTTATAATAAAATATAATTGATTTAACATTGCCAAGTTGTAATTAATTGATTAGACATAAAATTGTTCAATAAATCATAATATATATTTAAAATTTAACTAAATAGAAAAGAGTGCAAAAAGATAAGGTCATAATAATGTGGCCAGGGACTGTACATGATCTACTGGACTTTTGCGAGAATCATATTCGGAGTTGTAACTTCAACGTACAAAAAAAGAAAGAAGAGGAAAAGCAGACACACTCGGAACCGAGATTTAGTCCAAGATTTTCATTGTACGGAAATTATAATTCTGTCGTGTTACGTTTTTTGAAACGTCGAAATTGGGAGATGGAAGTCGGTAGAGCGGTCATTATAAAAAAAAGTTCTTTAAACGCGCTTAAGTATATAGCAGACACTCGTTCAGGATTCCAGCGCGTGACGTGAATAAAGAAGATGATGAACGGCTGCTATTCTTGTTCCGCCGGCGGAGCACGTATCCTGATTTGACATCCATGTTTTTCTCGCGAGGTAAACGTTGAATTAGATAATTGAGAGGGAAACGCATCTCTCTCCACCTTCAGATATTTTAATCAGGACAGGGAGACAGCAATATTTTTGCTACTCGTTCGTAATTATATATCATTGATGTTAGCGGGCGTGCCGACGATGGCACGAGCGTCAGACGCGATTGCAATAATGGTTGATTAACAAAGTTGTAATAAGGAGGAATACAATCGTTATATCGATCCTGATCGTACGATCGAAACTAGTCGCCCGACAACGACGATGCAGTTGCGCTTGCGGAATATGCATTTCGATATAGTTTGGCAAATTCGTTTTACAACTCGATCGCGCGACAGCGATCCGTTTCTTGCTACCTTATCCAACTGAAAATCGAACAAGCCCTAATCTCCTAACTTAGATCCAGCGATAAAAATGACCTAGCCGTGTGCATATTTGCAAACTAGATGGTGAACGCCGACATTGTCACGAGACGATAGTAATCGAGTAAACGCAGCAAACGCGAATAAAATAATAGCTGATATTTATCGGTCTAGCAATTTAAATGCACTCTAGACGTTATTATTCTGCAGCACATCCGGGAATGTAATTAACAATATCAAAGAAGCTATTAATTTCGGTAGAATTTTTCTTACTTTTGCTTTGGACAATGTCGACGTTCGCGGCGCAATGGACAGATTTTCGCGTGTTATTACTGCTTTATATTATTCAGCGATTGTGCGAGAACGTACCTAAACCGTTTCCATGTAGATAAGCGAGGCCATTTTTTACCGCGTCTGAGAAAAATAAATAATCCCAATGAATTTTGCGTAATCACCGCAAAGTTAGAATTGCTCCGTCGAAGAAGCAGAATTGTAAATGCAAGAAAACAATATTATGATGTAATTAAGTGCAATTTTGTGACGCGAGAGGAGGACATATTCTCTCGAATGAAAAATTTACGCTCGCTTATGCATCTGGAAATGATAAGGATTTAATATTTTGACTATATATGGCGATAGAGAGGCTGAGAGAGATGAACAGGCAAGAGCATAATGCTAAAAGGAAGAGACAATTTCTTGGCGGCTCGCACTGCGATGTGCGTGCAAGTTTTTTTAATTATTCGAGTAAAAATTAGAGACAAGATAATACGGTATTTTCATGCACAGTAAAAAATTTGTATTAAATTTAACACATTTCACGTGTCCCAAACAGTTCACCCAAATTTTTGTGTTAATTTAACATAAGATGAATATGTTAGAAAGTAACACAAATATTATGTAAAAAATTAACACAAGAAACGTAATATTTTGACACAATTTAAAAGTAAATTTTTATATTAAATTAACACATTTATGATGTGTTAAATTTAACTGAAATTAGATGCTATTTTTACATTTTTAATTTAGGCGGTACCTCTGTGATATTTAACTATTTAATCTAATACAATATATAGATTTAACAGATATTTACCGTTTGAAAGAGAAAATAACACAAAATATTTGCACTTTTTTTACATATAAAATATGTAACTAGCTGTACAGAACGTATTTCTTCCGTAAAACTAACATTTATAATATATTAAATTAATGCATATTTTATTCATTTATTTTTAGAATTTATGTTTTAAAACTGCATTATTTGTTTACTTACTTATAAATTGTGCTACTTTAACACCGAGAAATGTTAAATTTTAATTTAACAAAATATTCAAATAAAACAATGACATTACGTTAAATTAACATTCGGATATGTTAAAAATTCAAAAATTTTAAAGGATTCGTTTTAATAAATATAAAATATTTTTTACTGTGTAAAAATTATATTAAACGCAAATGTGAGAAAAATATCAGAAAACGATTAATTCGTTAAACGATCCAAATTAGAATGATTGGAGAATAATTAACTCGAAAACTTTTATTTATTTCTATTGCTAAAAAATAAAATTGTAGGATAATTTATTAGAAGTTCTGTTTACGTATGTTGGGCTAGACATTTTATCATGATTATCATTTAACGTGATTATCACCTAATAAGTATCATTTCCAAAATACCAATTTCGAAAATGACAACTGTGAATTACTTTAGAGAAAACGTCGCTTAGTGCGTGCTGCGAAGAAATCAAGAGATTGAAGGACGCAGCAATGCTCGCGATCCTTCAATCGACCACTTTAATGCAGTGAGACGGATTTTTTCGATAATAGATTTCGATATCGCTGGTAGACCCTTTTCAAACGTAACACATGTAGCGACGTATAAAATGCTAAGGAGTTGTACTAACTCTCTCGTGGACGACGATCGTCATTAACTCTGCAGTAACGTTACGTTTTCCCCAGTGGTTCCTAGTCACTGCCATACTTATTAACGACGATATCATGAAGAGCGTGACCGGAGAGCTGCTAAAGGAAATTTTTGCCGAATAATATGTCGAAAAGTTAAAAAAAAAAGAACAAATACACCTCGTAATGTGTTCGCGTTATTAGCTACTAAAAGCTCTCAAGAAAAATTGGCACAAAGACTGCTGTACTGCAGGGTTTACGGGGAATCGACGAGATATCCGTTAATTAACACTGGCAAAGTGAAGCTTTATAAACTAACGTAGTGATGATGATAATGATGACGATAAAGTTCGGAACACTCGTTCGGAGGATTTGTTCGGGAACCGTTTCTATGTTCCATGTACAATCGTGAAGATCGAATTATTGGTGTCTGTAGAGGTACATATATTTTCTTACGGTATATGGTAATTAGCTGCGCTGCTTCGGCTCGTGAAGGACCCGTTATCCTTGAATTGGTCAACGGAGAAAAATCATGCTGGATTTCTAAAATGGTCGCATTAACGTAACGTAATATAATGTACAATAAAACTGTTTGACCGAGGCATATTTAATTCCGCTGTATTTAGTTATCTCAATGTATTGTCAAAAGCTTTGTAAAATGAAAAATATTTGCATTCGCAATGAGTTGGAATAATTCAAACAGAAATGCATAATGTATTTCCCTGTTAAAATTCAGAATTTACAAAATAGGTTAATAATGAAGTAAAATATTTAGATAATATATGATCCAAAAATATGATGCGAGATTAAATGAGGTGTTTACAAAATTAATTTTATGTATTCTATATTTTAATATGAGAGTATATATTCTTAACATGAGATTTTCAATTGACTGCAAATTTAGAAATCATTATTTTCGAAAGTGAAATCTTGATATAAGTAATAACCAATGAAAAATTCGCATAACTTCTATTGCGATTGTATTATGTAATAACTTTAGGCGGCATAGGTCCAACTTTATCGGAGAATAAAAAAGTGATACATTTTTTTTGGACTTAGCGCTATATGCAGATTCAAAAAAATAATTCTAAAGGACGAATTTAAGGGAACGGGCACCTCACTACAGCTAGATGTAAAGTTTCCTTAGGTACCTATTGTTTCAATGTATGAATTGTCTATGTAAAATGCTGGTACTGTTAGCAAAAAGAAGAAGAAAGCTATGTCAACGATAAGTACGCCGAGAGGAAAGAATTACTTTCGAATGATCCGGCCTTTTCGAAAGAAAAAAAAAAGCAAAAGAGAAAACGGAGGTGAGACAGAAATAATTCGACGATCTGGCGTGTCTTTTACCAGACAGATTTCCCGAATCTGACCAATCACACAGAACGTCTTTCTAGTTAGCACGTGATGACGATGATTATGAACTTGCTGAATCTACGTTTTCATGGTTCGTGAACACAATAAAACAATGACAAACAATGAACATTACGCTATTACAAATATTTATTATAAATAAGATATAACAAAAATAAATATAAATATATATATATATATTATATTGAATTAACGATGATTGAACAAGATGCAATTTTTTGGTACAATAAAACGAAAAGAACCAATATTGTGTGCGTGTATTTTATTGAATTAATCCACGTATCTATACTTTTTATGTTGACTATAGACAGGCGTGCGCTTCGTGCGTGCTACTGAGCTTTTAATATTATATATACAAATATGCATATAATATTTATTAATCGATTACACTTAACTTTCGATACACATAACTGTCAAACGCGCGATTTCCGCGATGACAGCCGCTCACGAAGTAAACGCAGCGAGAGAGCCAAATCGACATAATACGAAGTTACGCACGCGATACGATCGAGTTCCAGACAATCAATCCGCATCGCGGAAAAGAGGCAACAATGAATTCGACTATCGATTTAACATCCATTTTATTATAAGAGGAGAAGAGGAGAGGAGGAGAGGACATCGTTACACATCGTTTGACATTTTATAATAATTATTAGGGACTCATTTATGTGATTATCTAACTTATCTTTTTACATATTGTCATAATATAATACATTTAATTATCTTACGATATTTCAACGTATCTAATAGACTATTAATTAAAATTTAAAATTTTAATACCAAAATGTGATCATTACGATAGCGTTTGTAAACGAACAAAGGTGGCTAATGGTAATGGCTAAAAAAATGAAGTTCACTTAAAGTTCGAAATTAATTAAAAAAACGAAAGGCGAAAATTGAATGATGAAAAGTAAAATCAACTAAATTGTACTAAATTATGAAAATCAATAAGATAGATGACTCATTAAATATCAGGATACAAGTTCGAATAATAAGCAACATTGATTACTTCTAATATATGTTAGCAGGAACTATAAAAATTCTGATATTAAAAATTACTTCTTAAAAATTAGATTTCTTCTTAAAAATCACCTTTCATATTAAAATATAAATAAAAGTCATGTAAGGACTACGCGTTTCTCCACTAATGATAATTCTGAATTTCGTAGAAATTAGAGTTCTTGGTTCTCAGAAAACTTTAATCGTAAGAAAGACACGATCAGCTGTTCGTGTCCGAAACAAAGAGTCTATTACATATATACACGATATGATAATAACAGCAAGTTCAAATTTGTGAGATTATCGACATTGACTGATTTTCGGGATCTAGAAACATCAACAAAATAAGACTAAAGGACTTGCTCACGCATAGCTCGGAGCAGTCTTGTGCTCATCTCGGACATATCTTTAATCAATTGCCTACTGTTTCGACTTTCATTTGGTTACTATTTTTATTGGTAATTGCAAAAAATAACATTTTTCTTTTTGATAGTAGTAACTCGTTACTTAAATTCTTCGAAAAAAGAACAACCAATAACACGGGCATCTGTATATGGTTGAATCTGCAGTTTGATCAGGTAACTATTGCACTGCTAATTACTAAAGATACGCTTAAAATGAATGTATTCATATAGATAACATATAAGTGAAGTTTTCATGTGTATTCATTTGTTATAAATATCTGTAGGTTTGTTCGTGTAGCCTGCTACAATATGCTCCTACCATAGTTAAAATTCACTCGAAAATAAGCACGTTGAAATGAATAAGAGCTATGGTAGGAGTAAGTCTTAGCATGATGGTGCATACGACATAGTGGAGCATGCGAACAAACCTTATACAAATATATATGAAATAGTCTGCATGTAACTATTGATTGATAAATTTGAAATTAGCAACATTTAACACAATTACATATTTATACGGTAAGCCATTGGCTGCGTTCAGCGGATTCATCATTTGAGTGAGAGCTCGCTGTTATTGATGTATTCTTTCAGATCTGAAATGCTGATTGGATGATCTACAAAAATACACCAATAAGCGCTCACTCAACTATTGAATCCGCTGAACGCAGCCATCATTTGATTTCGCTCTGACCGTATAGACATTCCGTTATTTAGTTATGTATTCACATTATGGTCTTTAAATAAAGACTTTATTTATTTAATTATTTCTAATTTTAATCTTTAACATTTACGTAAGTAAATTTACAGTAAATCATCGAGATAATGTGTATTGGAGATCACAATTATAGACTAACAAATCTTGAAGATTATAATGAAGACTTAGTAAGTGTAAATTAAATTATTTTGTGATTTATAGAAATTAAACATTTATAGCAGCTAATATTTTTATTTCAATCATATATTTTATAAATTTAAGAATGAACGTTATATTTAAATACATTGCATGTTCTTTGATATTCTCTATGTAATTTTTATTACGACATTTCAATTATTTAACATAGATCGCTACATGTATATAAAATATTTTACTTATTTATATATGTATATATGTATCTTAGGAATTATTTGAAATAAGAAAGGATGAAATGGAACTGTGTAAAGTCATAAGAGAAGATCGATTGTTAAAACGTAATATTAATATAGAGCAAGAATTAACAGATTTAATGTACAAAGCTGCTCTTTCATCTTTCGATATTTCTATTGATGAAATTGCGAACTACATAAACTCGTCAGACGAAACATTACAATTAGTGGGAATACAGGCTTATAGAAAATTAAGTCAAGAAAGAAATTCTATAAATGATATGATAAAAGATGGCATCGTGTTACGCTGTATTGAGCTTTTAGATAGCGACAAGTATGTACTTACATGAAAAGTAAAAAGAATTATTTATCTAATTAAGTGAACTGATTCTTCATAACCGTTCATTGAGCTCTTATGCAGCATACATATATGCATACGCAAATGACAACAAATATGTTTCTAACTTCTTGGTGTTTTCAATATATATAATCATATATTACTCATTACTTCTTTTTTAATTTATTTTTTTATATATTCATAAACAAGACATAATTTCTTTAATTATATTTATACAGCACCTCCTTGCAATTTGAAGTAATATTCTTATTAAATATCATAACTTTGAGTACATCCAAAGAATGTTCTACATCACAGAATGTTATAAAGCAATGTTATGAAGCAATACCGAAATTAGTGGAGCTACTTAGGTATACATCTTCAATAGTTGCAGAACAAATAGTGTATCTCTTAGGAAATATAATTAATGATAAACCGTTTGCACGTGACGTTGCTATTGTATCTGATGCTATACCTCTTTTAATTGATTTAATTAAACCTGACATTTCGGTAAGTGACATTCTATTTAAAAACATTCTTTAACTACATTTACCTTACTTGCTTTCTTATATATTGTCAGCATTGACGCTCGAAGAGAGAGAGGAACAACAATTTTATTCCTTTGCTTAAAGAGTGTAATATTGAATAATAATAAGTGTGACAAAAACATTTTTAAAAGATATTCAATAATTGTTAATTATCAATACTAAATAATAAATGAATTTTATAATATTATGATTTTATGATGTTATGTGTACATATTTTATAATATTATATTTTTCGTCATTTTACAAAAAAAAATGAAGATAAAACTATTATAATATATCAATATTTTGGATTAAAATATTTAAATTGTAATATTCTTAATAATTATTTAAATTATAACTAATTGAAGAAACAAAATTTATGAATAGTGCTTAAAAGAGAGAAATATATATTTATTATACAGTAAATGTAGATATATATCAATGCCAATCCAAGATTATTATTAGAAACGGCATAGAAAGAAAATATATAATTCATAAAAAAATAAAATAATATGTTAGCAATGCCTGTAAGCGTTTCTAACATAAAAGCTGGCAAGTCAAACTTAACTTTTATGTCAAGTAAAATTTGAAACTATGTTTTGGTAAGTAAACAATATTTCAATATTTTCTGATACTGAGAAAATATACAGATGACATTTATGGACAGCATCTCATGGCTTTTATCTGATTTATGTCAAAGGGATTTACCTCTAAATATTGATTTGATTGAACTCGTTCTACCAGTTTTGGATCATCTGTTTAATAATGAAAATGACTACATAATCTGTAAGACATTTGTGATTTATCTGTTCTATTGTTACTTTATGTATTATGTATTTCATCCCTTGGAACAATATTATCGGATTTGTAAAAAAATCTATTTTAATGGACAATATTTGAATTAATTAATTTTCCAAATATTTCTAATAGTTTTTTTTGCGAGTTTAACAGTATTTTTTATAAGGGATTCTAATTTTGAGATTATACATATATTGCTGTTTGATCTAGCTGATACCTGCAGGATACTTTATTACTTTACTGATGGAGCCGACGATAATATACAAGCGATAATTGAAACTGGCTTTCTACCGAAAATTTTAGAGTGTTTGATATCGAATAAAGAAAATATCTATATTCCAGCATTGCTCACGATAAGAAATATAGTGGAAATTGATGATTATCAAAACGATGCTGTCATCTTTGCGGGAGGATTGTCGCGTCTTCGTACCATGTTATGGTATTATGGTGACAAGGAACATATTATTGCAAAAGAGACTATTTGGATAATTTGTAAATTGGCAGGCAACACGGATCAAATTCAAAGTTTAATAAATGCTGATTTGTTACCAATATTGATAAACGAAATTGTATATGTAAGTATTTAAGAGGATAGAAACTGGTTATACGGAAATAGAACTGATAGGTACATAGTACCAATTAGTACATAGTCTAATCTGGAGACAACACACACGGTAGTGTCTCAGCGTTAAGCCAAGCGCATTATACATACCGGATACATGCATATATAATATTTCATTACCAAATTTAGTTCGATTAAATCATTTAAAAGTTACATTTAAGGTATCTCAACTGGCTAATGTTACAAATTTAATGTCAATGTGTTTTTCAAAATTACGTACTAATCACACATTAAGGCGAATCGGAAAACAATGTTTTTACGATACGAAAGCACAATTAAAGACTTAAAAGATGCCATATTGATAATAGCAACTTTCTATGAAAGATAGATTTGACAGCAATTAGCAAAGATTTATCCTCGATTTATGTTTGCATTTTCAAATTTGAAATATTCTTATGGTTGATCGAATGATCAGTTTGGATGGGTCAGAGAGAAACCTACTAGATTGTCATCTTCATGTAGTAAGCAGTGGGATTCCTTCTATCACGAATTTGAATACGAAGACCTGCTTTTCAGCACAAACATATCATTCGAAATGATAGTTGATTTTTTCAATCTCTCAGAACAATAGTACATTGGAGTGAAAATTGCTTAAAGACGGTTTAATCTATCATTCCTTTTAATTAAGAGTCGGAAAGTTTTCTAATGTTATGACTTTCGTCTACTTATCACCGTTTAATATCATCTAATACCATTTAATCAAACAACGTATTGTAAATATACGTCGAATATAAATTTTTCATATTTTTCCGAGAATTAGACTAAATATTCATGAGTTCAGAATTCTAATCAAAACAATTTTCCGATTAAACTAAAATTTTATAGTTGTTATTTGCATTTTTCGATATATTTTTCTTATAATAAGAACAGTTTCTTTCTCGGTCACACATAATCCAATATATATCTTTAAAATTATCTGCTTCCTGCAAAACTGATATCCACTTTTTACGACGACACAGTAAACAGTGGCTAGTGGCCATGTTATCAAATCTGAGAAGACTGTGAGTGCAGTGCAAACTATACAATATATCGTAGTATTTTACAATTCTATATTCCATAACCACCTTCTTTTCGCTATGATTATGCATACAAAAAATCATACTTGTTTTAAATATTAATACAAAGTAATATTTTGATATAAAATTTTATAGATCAATGTATCGATACATTTTTTAGGGAGAAGCACAAGACATGGCCGCATTGGCTGTAACTACTGTGATGGCGAGAGCAACAGTTCAACAGTTTACACAGTTTGTGAATGCTGGTGTATTGCTAGCTCTTTGTAATTTACTTCAATCAAACAATTGTAATATTATTATTAATACTTTAACTGGTTTGACTAAAATCTTGGGTGCTGCAGAGAAAATGGGACAACTAGAAAGTCTTACAATTTTGATAAAAAAAAATGGAGGATTGAATAAAATAGAAGATCTTCAATACGACAAGAATGACCGAGTTTATAAAAAATCTTTTGCTGTACTAAAACAATTTTTTTCTCAAAGGGTTTGTACATTATTACTTTATGTTTATTTATACAAAGAATAATTTATAAAGGAAAGCCCTATTTTTCGTGGATAGTTTTGTTAGATTTTATCTAAATAGAAAAAATAAATATAATAAATAAAATTATAATTTTATTTGTATTAAATTTAACGTTATTAATCATAACATTAATTAAATAAAAATACTCGTTTTTTTCTGTTGCATAAATATAAAATTATAAAAGATGTTTCTCTTAGGATACCTTTTATACATTGAAAATTTATATATACATAAATTCCTTGTATGTTTTTTGATACCGTATATAATTTATATTCTATTATGTAATATAGTTAAGTATATCCAAAGAAGATGATCAATTGTTGGAATGTAATATTAAGACAGAACAAGAACGGCCAAATTTATCGATCGAAGTTATTCGATCCAGTTCTGTTCTTTCTGTAGACGAAGGTGTACATGAAGTTATACAAGACAATTCCAAACAAATAGATTCATTAGACGAATTACAGTTACATGTACTTCAGATTTATAATCAATTTTTATTTAGTTCAGAAATAAGTCCTGCTATAAATTATATCTTAGACAATGAGGTATTACCACTGTGTATTAAGCACTTAGATAGCGACAAGTATGTATATGAAAACTGAAAAATAATATATCGATTTAAATAAATTGTTTCTCCTTGTATTTTTGATGGATATAATTTATAAAATATAATTTCCTTATTTTTATTCTCTTAGTTTTCTCCTGCAATTTGAAGTAATGTCTCTATTAACTTCTATAATTTTGAGTACATCTATGGAAACGCGATATATTATAAAACATGAAATAATACCAAAAATAGTGAAGTTACTTAAGTCTACATCGTTTGTTGTTGTGAGTCAAGCAGTGCGTGCTTTAGGAACTACAATCGAAGGTAGACCGTATGCACGTGATCTTGCTCTTGAACATAATGCTCTATCTTATTTGATCGATTTAATTAAATCTGATATCAGAGTAAGTATAAACAATGTGTTTAGCAATATTTTTTAATTATATTTTCACATTTTTTATATTGTTATTATTAACACAAAAAAGCAACATTTTTGTTCGTTTATCTACTGAACAACTCAAAGTGTAATAAACAATTGCTAACTTTTTGTAAACGACTAAATTTTTTAAATTAATTACATTTATATTATTCATTGTTGATAGTAGCAATGCATGAGTTTTATAATATTACATTATTCATTGCAAGAAACTGATATCAATTAAACTGTGTCAGTATTTGTTTAAAACATTTAAATAGTAATATTTTTCACATTCTGCTTACTTAGTGAAATTATAACTAATTTAAGAAATTAAACTTAAATAGTATTTAAAAGGGAAAATAATAATTATGTTATATGGAAAAATTATAGCCAGCATTGACAATGTGAGCTCTTTAATAGTTTAAAGTCTAAAGTAAATAATAACTATTGATTAATATAAAATTGTATAGGAAAACGCAATCATTGTGTATTGAAGAGTTGTTTATTTCACAGATATTATAATAAGTAATAAATATTTCATATATTATATATTATTGAGAGGAACTATTTATTTCCTATCGAGAGGAATTATTTATTATTAAAGATTGAAAATATTTTCCATGAATAAGTATCTCTCTTCCTCTTCTTCCCATAACCATTTATTTTATTTGATATATCACTTCAAGAATATAGTTGTTTTTTATTTATTAGATCAAACATGTGAAATATCACATTGAAATGAAATATTCCTTGAAATACTCCTTTTTGTTTTTTTTTTTTATGGCATCTGTATTACCTTTTATCTTATATGTTTTTAAGAAGGCGCTCTGAAATACGAAATAATGATAACGATGTTTGTAAGCGCTCTTAGCACAAAAGCTAGCAAGACAAACTTAGCTTTTATGTTAAGTACTATTTAAAACTATGTTTGTTTTAATAAATAGACAATATTTCAATTTTTTTCTGATAAAACGATGCAGATGGGGCTTATGTGCAGCATCATGAGAACTTTAACTTATTTATGTGAGAAATTGGATCCTTTACTTTTTGAATTGATTAGGCCTGTATTACCAACATTTAATTGCATGCTTAATATTGAATATCAAGACTTACGTTGTAAGATATATACATTTCATCTGTTATTATATATATATATTATATAATTATTCTGAATTTAAGATTCTTTTATGTTACTGTTTGTTTTAGCTAATATTTGCAAGGTATTCTATTACCTTACCACTACTTCCAACGATAATACGATACGAGCAGTATTGGAAACTGGCATTCTACCGAAGATTGTAGAATGCCTGACGTCACAGGAGGAAAGTATCTTTTATCTAGCGTTGCACACAGTTGGAAATATAGTAAAAATAGTTAAGGTTACTGAATCGGATGCATCAATTTTAGCGGCAGGATTGCCGCAATTTTGTGCCTTGTTGCGAAATTATCCTGCCAATGAGTTTATTGAAGAGGAAATTGTTTCGATAATCATTAAGATCATTAATAACACGGAACAAATCCAAAATGTGTTAAATGCTGGTCTGTTATCACCATTGATGGAAATATTTAAGTTTGTAAGTATGTTATGCAAGCATGAATAAATCAGCCAAAATCTGCTCTAAATATTTCAATAACTGAGAAGGAAAAGACTCATTGAATCGATGTCGATTTGACGTCGAAGTGATGATTTCGATGTTGATTCGACATTTAATTTTGCTGAAAATTATAAAATCCATTTTTTCCGAGGGTATGTTTCAACTCCTAAACCTTGAGATACGCTGATAAAAAAAATATGAGTTTACGCACGGTGGCAAAAGAAAATAAAATTAATGAGTAACCACAACTGATGGGCGTGCATTTGACGGTATGGCCTGGCGGATACGCGTTTATACAGGGTATCCCACTTAATTCGACCATCTGAATATCTTTTGGTTTTTGTGATGGGAAAAATGTGTCAAATAAAAGTAGAATGGTTTCAAGGGAGATATATTTCAGTGAAGTTGTTTTTCTTCTAGGTGGAGGCGCCAAAAAGATACGAAAGTTATCTCCATTTTTTAAAATAGAATTGTATAATTTTTTTTATACAATACGATTCCTCTAATTATTCTGCATATAAAAATATTAAGTGATTTAAAAAAACCAAGTTTACGAGATTTTTTATACTTTATTCCATTTACATATAAAATTATATATAATTATATATAACATATTTTTTCTCGGGAATTCATACACTATTAAATTTTTATAATCATATCTTAATATTTTTAAGAACAGAATAATGAGATAAATCAATTGGTGAAAACAAAACACATAGTTGTTTAAAAAAATATTTATGCAAATTATGGATAATTTTTAAATAAGCACCTCTGTATTTTCTTTCCACCAATCGATTCATTTCATTATAAGTTTTAATATTAAATAACTTGTTAATTAATAACTTGTTATTACGAAAATTGGAAAGTTATAGAGGACTTTTTGATTCAGTTTAGTCCATTCTATCTATATATGAAAATTGTCTCAAGTATTTTAAGACACCCTGTATATGCACGCGCGCGTGTGTGTATATATATATATATATATGACATATGCATATGTGTTTATAGAGAAAAGGAAACGCACAAATGATATCTGGACGGATTTTAACATCTTTAATGTTGCGTGGAACAAGTCAACATTTGACCGAATTAATAAATGCTGGTGTATTGGTAGCATTTTGCAATTTATTGAAAGCTGAGAATTATGAGAACATTTTTGATGCCTTAGATTGTCTTAATAATATTTTGGGTGCCGCAAAAGGAATGGGACAAATAGAAAGATTTATCGTTATGATCAAAGAAGCTGGAGGATTAGATAAAATAAGATCTCTTCGATATCATCAAAATGAGTTAATTTATGAAGAATCTATGTTTATAATTAATTCATATTTTTCTTAAGGAGTTGTATGTTTATGAGATTTGATTATTATTTTGTAGTACATGATGATAACTACTTACAAAAAGACTTAGAGTACTCAATAGAGTCCGACTGAAACTTTTACTGAAACTAAAAACGAACACTCATTACGTGTCAGTTTCGATTGAAACCATGTAGCTCTTTTTCATAAATATTAATTTTAATATATGTAATTATTGTTTCAATAAATTATCATGTTTATGAAGAAGAAGTCAAAATTGACACACAATCGAAATTTCGGTTTCCGATTTCGGCTAAAATTTAATTATTGTTTCAATAAATTATAATATTTAAATAATAGCCTACATGCCTATATGATATATATATGTCTATATGATATGCCTATACCCAAGTAGAACACAAAAGTCATGAGGACATCATCATCTTATTTTATCATCTTATTACAGACCTCATTCGTCTTATAAGTCAATTTTTTGATATCAAATGACATCATGATGACGTCTTGTGATACCATTATGACTTAATTATGACTTCGTGTTCTACCTGGATATGATGTATAGGCATGTCTATATAAATGGCCTTTATTTTTTAATTTCGGCTTCGGTTGAAATTAACATGTGTTAATACATAACTAAGTGTTTCGGTTTAGTTTCGATAAAAGTTTCGGTCGGACTCCAGCTATCGACCAATCAAGTTTTAGAAATATTTGCGTGACAAGAAGCATTTCAATATAATTATATATATAAAGTACGTGCCTATATATTTTCTGTGTATTTACATGTATAATTACATATAAAGTTTTATATATTATAACATATGATTATATATGAGCAATTTTTGCTCATTTCTATGAAGTTTACTTTTAAAGAAAAGGCAATGCACAAATTACAATATATTTCTCTAATTTTTAATTCTTCTTATTATTTTTCCTATATATAAACAAATATTGTGTAAGAGAAAGAAAATATATATTAAGTATAATAATATATATATATATATTAATACTTTATAATATATATATAACTATAATAGAATTAAACATGCGCGAGCAACGCGTGCGCTATTTATTTAATTTCATTAAATGTGACATATATATATGTATACACATATACATATATATATCTATATATCACACATAGTAGCATTATGCAACAAATAATAGTGAGAAAAGTATTTTCAATTAACTTACACATTCTTAGCACAGTCACTAATACAATAAAATATAATTACAACTAATAATTATTAAATAATACAATAGAAAATTGAGAAAACAAATGAGAAATAACCATTAATGTAAGATACAAAACTTATTACGATAAAATAAAATTAATTGCTTAGAAATATAAACTGCTCTTTTAGTACATATACTTTCTGTATTGTCCCGTTTTATTATGAATATATAGGTCCAGAACGCGCTTTTATCTCTGAAATTCTATAATATGCGTAACGTAAAGTATATGTTAGCGCACAACAGTTGTAAGCGCGTTCTGAATACGGCCTTAATATCAATTTAAATACTCTAGATTATGTTAAACAATCGATGACCCATGGTACCCTGTGACCCATGGTGTTCCGGTTTCCCCTATATATACCTGTGAAAAAATTTTTCATACACATAATTATGTATAAATCATTACATCATTAGATATAATTACATATGAGCAATTTTTTTTACATCTTCCAAACTTGATTTTGCTAAAAAAAAAACAAAGCGAAAATTATTCTTTTGATTATTTTTTACGTTTTTTTACTTAATATTATTTCCTTTCTTATACTAAACGGTATACTTAGAAAAGCAAGAAGAATGTATGGACATGTATGGACATAGTTCATATATGATTACATATATTTATATTTATATGTAAACATATGTTCATATATGAAAAATTTTTTCATATAAACCCAGAGCTCATGTTCATACCATATATACATGTTGTACATGGTAAAAAGCTGCGCGAAACAATACAATAACATCGTTATTGTCATTAATAAGAGTTATAAAATAAGGATCTAAAAATCGATAAACGGTTAAAATATCGCATGACATTCACTCATACGAAGTTACGCACGTGATGCGATTGAGCTTTAGACCACCAATTCGCATCGCGGAAAACGGGCAACAATCGATTATCGATTTAATATTATGAGAACTTTTTTGAATACAAAAACTTTTTTTACAGAGAGAAGAAAGTTTTAACAGTACTAATCTTATTTAATTTTGAACAATGGTCTCATTTTTTGTATGTATTGCATGAATAAAAAGTCGTAATAAATAATTTTAATACATTAACTAAATTATAGCGTAGAGATCTTTGGGACATTTAAAGAATATCTAGGATAAATATCTATTTAATAGATATTTTGTGGACTCCTAGAATATCCTCGGGAAGTCTGAAGAAAAAGCAAATGATTGTCAAATATTAGCCCTAATATATCCTAAAAATGTCTTATGAGACGTCCTAAAGATTTCCATAGAATATTTATTAAGGACATCTTTTATACATTTTCAGAAAAAACTATTCGTCGGTAGTGCCAGAACGTATAAATTAACGAATTTTACTGCTCTTTAAAAGTACGAAATTTAATATTATTAATTGTTTAAACCTACATTAACAATCAAGTAGACCATCGTGATAGTTATTCATAAGCGGCGTCTAACTTCGACGGCAACTTCGATTACTTCTAACTTATGTTAGAAGGTATTGTAAAAATTTTAATATATTAAAAATTATTTCATCTTAAAAATTAAATTTCTACTTGATCAATAATCTATTAAAATGAAAACAAAAATCATGTAAATGTTACGCGTTTCTCCACTAACGAAATTCCCCCTCAATTTTGCAGAAATCATTTCTTGGTTCTCAGAAAACTTTAATACGGTTAATGTTAAGATAGTCACTGTCAAAACAAACACGCTTAGCTGTTCGTGCCTGAAATAAAGAGTTTATTATCATACGATAATAACAGCGAGTTCGTATTTGTCCGGTTATCGACATTAACTGATTTTCGGGATCTAGAAACATCAACAAATCCGAGAATAAAAGACTTGCTTACACACAATTCGGGACACTCTCGTGCTCATCACGGACATCTTTAATCAAGTGCATAGTTTTGACTTTCATTCGATAATTACTTTCATCGATATAATTATAAAAGGTAATATTTTTCTTCTTTTTTATTTTTGACACAATAGTAATAAGTTACTTAAATTCTCCGACAAAGAATAAACGGGCACACGTAGTAAAATCGGCAGCTTAATAAGGTAATTATTATACTGGCTAATTAGTAAAAATATGCTTGAAATAAATTTATTTATACAGATACTATATATATATATATATATATAAATGAAGCATGTTTATAAATTTGTTATAAATTTCCATATAAATAAATATTCAACACTTTGCGTGCAATTATTATATATGATAAATTTTAAATTAGCAACATTTAATACAATCACGTTTTTATACGGTCATCGCAGTATATACTATCTTAAAGATATTTTGTTTATTTCTAATTTTTTTTAACGTTTATGTAAGTAAATTTACAGTAAATCATCTAGACAATGTTTTCTCGAGGAGATCACGATCATGCATTCACAACAAACATTGAAGATTATTTTAAAAACGAAGTAAGTGTAAATTAAATTATTTTGTGATTTATAGAACTTACATAAGAACTTTATAGTAGCTAACATTTTTATTTCCATCATATATTTTATAAATTTGAGAATGAACGTTATATATTATGTAAATACATTACATGTTCTTTGATATTCCATATAACTTTTATTAAAACATTTCAATCATTTAACATAAATCACTACATGTACCATATATGAAATATTTTACTTATTTGATACATGTAAATGTATCTTAGGAGTTATTACAAACAAGAAAGGGCGCAGTGGAACTATGTCAAGCCATAAGAGAAGTTCGATTGATAAAACGCAATTTTGATGCACAACAAGAACTGTTTAGTTTAATGTACAAAGCTCCTTTTTCATCCGTTTTGGATTTTTCTGCAGATGAAATAGCAAGCTACATAAACTCGTCAGACGAAACATTACAATTACTGGCAATTCACATTTACAAAAAATTAGATCGAGAAAGAAATTCTATAAAGTGTATGATAAAAGGTGGCATCGTATCACGCTGCGTTGAATTGTTAGACAGCGACAAGTATGTATCCACATGAAAATTAAGAAAAGAATTTATAGGATTACGTAAATTGTTTATAACCGTTTATCGAACTCTTCTGTAGCATATATGTATATATACAGGGTGTTTCCAAATTAAATCGCAAAACTTCGGGAGCGTGTAGAGGAGTAAAAAACTAAGAAAAAAAGTCCTATAGACATATGCTCGTTTTTGCTCCGTTTCAGAGAAATCGAAAAAAAATGTTTACATTTCTTGCCATATCTAGCACCGACATATTTGATTACATTTTCCACTTTCTGTTATGAATTTGTCAGTCGCTCTTTGAAAGCCTTTAACAGTAGATGAATTTTGTCTTTTGCAATATGCCGCGTACGTATTCTAATAGTGAATATGCTGATATGGTTTTTGTATACGGTTTCTGCAACGGTAATGCTTTAAAGGCGGTGCGAGAATATGCACGACGATTTCCAAACAGAAGAGTGCCAAACCGAAGAGTGTTTATGTTGACATTTAATAGATTGCGAGAGACTGGAACATTTTCAATTCGACAAGAAAACAACCGATTTCAAGCAGCGTTACGAAGAGATTTGCAGGCAGGGAATCGTATTTTACAACATTTTGACAATCATCCTGAGACCAGCGTTCGGAATGCGTCGGCTGTATTGGGAGTGTCACCACAAACAATTTGGCGAACTGTAAAAGGAGATAATCGCTATCCCTACCACATTCAAAAAGTGCAAAATTTATTACCTCAAGATCATTGGAACAGATTGAACTTTTGTAACTGGTACCTTCAGACATGCCACAATGATATTTTATTTCCATCTAAAATAATGTGGTCAGATGAGGCAACATTTACCAGAGGTGGAATAATTAATCAAAGGAATTATGGGCTCATCAAAATCCCAGGTCTGTTAGAGAATACAAATTTCAGCAAGAGTTTTCTGTTAATGTCTGGCTTGGAATTTGGAACGACGTTTTAGTGGGACCGTTTTTTTTACCTGCAAGATTAAATGGGGACCGTTTTCTAAATTTCTTGGAGAATGAATTTTCTGACTATTTAGAAAACATCCCATTACAACAACGTACTGAAATGTGGTTTCAATTAGATGGATGCCCTGCTCATTACAGCAGAGTCGCTAGAACCTGGTTAGATAGAAAATTCCCACAACGATGGATTGGACGTGGAGGAGCAGTACATTGGGCAACTCGTTCGCCCGACTTAACGCCATTAGATTTCTATGCATGGGGTACTCTGAAGCAAGAAGTTTATTCTTCGCCTATTCAATCAGAGCAACATTTGAGAAATCGTATCGTAGCTGCAGCGAACAGAATATCGCAAGAACAGTGCCTGGCTGCTACAAGAGCCGTGTTTGACAGATGCAATGCTTGTATTGCTGCAAGAGGTGCACATTTCGAACAAAATCTTCATTAAAAAGTTTATAAATAAAATAATTAAAATAATAAATTAAATATATTTTTTTCTTTTTTCGTGATTTCCTGCGAAACAAAGCAAAAAGGAGCATATGTCTATAGGACTTTTTTTCTTAGTTTTTTACTCCTCTACACGCTCCCGAAGTTTTGCCATTTAATTTGGAAACACCCTGTATATACATATACATATACAGGATGTTCCAGAATGATCGTATTTCCTTTTACGGGCGTATTCTTCAGATAATTTTAAGACAAAAATCCTAATACGAAAATATCGAGATTACAATAATTTTTTGAATTATAAGCTAACTTTAAATGCTTATAAATCAAAAACTATTTTACTTTTATAATCTTTATTATTATTTCTGAATTCTTTTAAACATTCTAAGATGAAAATCCTAATACGAAAATACGAGGCTATAATAGTTTTCGAATTACAAACTATCTTTAACCATTATAATTCAAAAACTATTGTAGCCTCGATATTTTTGTATTAGGATTTTCGTCTCAAAATTACTTTAAGAATACATTCTTAAGAAGAAATGCGGTCATTCTGGAACACCCTGTATATGTATTTATATATACATAAGCCAATGATAATAAATATGTTTCAAACTTCATGATGTTTTCAATTTAATCGTATATTATTGACCATTTCTTTTGTGATTTATTTCTTCATGTATTCATGAGAATAAGACATAATTTTTTAAATTCTATTTATATAGCATCTACTTGCAATATGAAGTAACATCTTTATTAATTACTATTACTTCGAGTTTATCCGAAGGATCGAAGAATTTTATAAAATATGAAGCAATACCAAAGTTAATAAAGTTACTTAAGTCTACATCTTCAATTGTTGTGGAACAAGCAGTGTATGTCTTAGGAAATATAATTGATATTCCCTATGCATGTGACCTTGCTCTTAAATATGATGCTCTATCTCTTTTAGTTGATTTAATTAAACCTGATATTTCAGTAAGTGACATTTTATTTAGAAATATTCTTTGACTACATATTTATCTTGCCTGCTTTTTTATTGTCAGCGCTGATACTCAGAAACAACATTTTTATTCGTTTGTTTAGAGAGTCAGTATATAAACGTTATTTGTAATCAAATAGTAATAAGTGTGATAAAAACATTTTTAAACGACATTTAGTAATAATTAATCATATAATACTAACAATGAATAAATTTTGTAATATAATATTATAAGATATTTTGCATCATATTTGTAATTTATAATATTACTTTGAGTTATATATATAATTTTGTATTATGCTTTCTAATATATCATTGTTTTTATAATATTATATTCTTATCGTCATTTTGCGAAAAACTGAAGGTAATTAAATTATATCGTTATTTTGGATTAAAATATTCGGATAGTAATATTCTTAATATTACGTTTAATTATTTAAATTATAACTAGAAATGAGATTTATAAGTAATACTTTAGAGAGAGAGAGAGAGAGAGAGAGAGAGAGAGAGAGAGAGAGAGAGAGAGAAATATATACTATACAAATGTAGATATATCTATACATAGCAATGTCAAACTAAGCTTCTTATAGAGACAGCATAGAAAGTAAATATAATAATTCATAAAGAAATGAAATGATACGTTAGCAAGCGTTTGTAAGCGTTTTTAACATCAAAGCTAGCAAGTCAAACTTAGCTTTTATGTCAAATAAAATTTTAAAACTATGTTTTATTAAGTAGACCATATTCCAATATTTTTTGATACTGAGAAAATATGCAGGTGACATTCATGGACAATATCTCATGGGTTTTATCTAATTTATGTCAAAGGAATCCACCTTTAAATCTCGAATTGATTAGACCTGTTTTACCAGTTTTTGATCGTCTGCTTAATAGTGAAAATAACTACATGATCTGTAAGATATTCGCGATGTATCTGTTCTATCGTTACTTTATGTATTATGTATTTCATCCCTTATGGAAAAATATTTATATTTATTATATTAAATATCAGATTTGTGAAAAAACTATTTGAATGGATATTGTACAATATTTAAATTCAGTAATCTTCTAACTATTTCCAATAGCTTTTCGCGAGTTTAATAATATTTTTCCATAAGAGAGAGAGGGATTCTAATTTTGAAATATTTATATTGCTGTTTAATCTAGCCGATACCTGCCGGATACTTTCTTATCTTACTGATGGAGCCAACAATAATGTACAAGCGATAATGGAAATTGGTTTTCTACCGAAAATTTTAGATTGTTTGATGTCGAGGTTAAAAAAAATCTTTACTCCAGCATTGCTCATCGTAAGAAATATAGTGGAAATTGGTGATGATGCTCAAAGGGATGCTGTCATCTCTGCGGGAGGAATGTCGCGTCTTCGTAGTTTGTATTGGTATTATGTTTACAAGAAAGACAATATTGCAAAGGAAACTATTTGGTTAATTTATAAAGTGGCAAGCAATACGGACCAAATCCAAAGTGTAATAGATGCTGATCTGTTACCAGTAATGATAAACGAAATCCTATTTGTAAGTATTTAATAAGAATGAAATATTGATTATGGAACTAGTAACTAGTACATAATACCAGCAACTATTATACTTAGTACATAATTTAATTTCATACCGGATACATACACGAATTTCATCACCAAATTTATGTCTAAATTGTAAGCAGAATCGTAAGGCTCGTAACATGTTCCTGTAAGACTTGTAAGAATTTTTTTAAGTGCTTATACCTTTATACAATATTTTTGGAGATAGCATCTTACTAGCTATAAAATTTACAAGAAATTGTAGATATTTACGAATATAATACGTTTTACGATACATACGCATAAAATTAGAATACTAGTCATAAGATCTTATACAAGTTTTACGTGAACACGTGATGACTCTTAAGATTCTGCTTAGAATTGATACATTAGTTCAATTATATAATTGGAAGCTACATTCAAGGCCTCTAAGCTATGGACTAAAGTTATACATTTGATATCACTATGCTTCTCAAAATTACATACAGAGTACACCCTAAAGTAGATCGGAGAAAATGTTTTTACGATATGAAAAACATATAGGATTAAAAGGTATCATTCAATGCCTAGATAATAGGTATTAATAAAAAGTTTCAAGTTAGTTGGAGAATGGTTTTGACTGAAATTTTGAGCTCGAACTATGATGATTTAGCTTAATTTATAGAAAAATATGAAAGTATATGTTATATCCAACATATTTACGTAATTTATTGATTTAAATTGTATCAGATAATCGTAATTAAGTACGAAATTATAATTAGAAAACTATTTAACCATTAACTGAAGAGAGATTCACAATTTCAAATACACATATAAATTGTGAATAAATCTTCGTTAATTACTTTGGGCTGGTCTATAATCACAGTCTATAATTGTAAAAACAATTTTTTTTCCAATCCATCCTATTCACACCTGTAAAAGTGTCAGCTTCCTGCAAAACTGATATGCAATTTTTACGACACAGTAAACAGTAATGAAACTGGTATAGCGGTGTAGTCACATCTAAGCAGACTGAATTTAGCATAAACTATACCTACAAGATATCGTATTATTCTACAGTTTTATATTCCATAACTACCTCCTTTCGGCTATGGTTATAACAAAAAATCAGACTCGTTTTAAATATTAATATAAAGTAATACAAATATTTTGATACAAAATTTCATAGATCAATATATCCATAAATTTTTTTTAGGGAAAAGCAAAAATAATAGCCGTATATGCTGTAACTACTATGATAACGAGAGCAACAGTTCAACAGTTTACTCAGTTTGTGAATGCTGGTATATTACCAGCTCTTTGTAATTTACTTCCTTCAAATAATGATAACAATATTATTAATGTCTTAATTGGTCTGACTAAAATCTTGCATGCTGCAAAGAAAATAGGACAAGTAGAAAGTCTTGCCATTATGATAAAAAAAATTGGAGGATTAGATAAAATAGAAGCTCTTCAACACCATAAGAATGAGATAATTTATAAAAAATCTTTGGCCATAATAAATGCGTTTTTTTCTAAAGAGGTTTGTACATTGTTATTTTATGTTTATTTAAGTCGAAAACAATTTATATAGGAAAGTCTTATTTTTTTATTTTATTGTTTTTCTAAAGGATTTTAAATTTTATCTGAATAGAGAAAACATATTATAATTTTTATTTGTATTATAATTAATATTAATTAATAATACAAATAAAATTTATAATATATGTTTTACATATTCTTAATTATAATTTTATTTGTATTAAAATGAACGCCATTGTTCATAATATTAATTAGATAAAAATTTCCATATATGTATATATATATATATGTGTGGAACTATTCAACGTATTTAAAATTATAAAAGATGTTTCTTAGGATATCTTTCATATATTTAAGATTTATATATAAATATCTTGCATGCTTTTTGATATCATACATAATTTATGTTCAATTATGTGATGTAGTTATGTACATCCAAAAAAGATGATCAATCATCAAAATGTAATGTTTAGGCGGAGCCAGAACTTCCAAGTTTATCGACAGAAGCTGTTATTCCATCTCCTCTTTCTTCTCTTTCTGTAGATACAACTGTACATAAAATTGTACAAGACCTGACACAATCGTCAGACGAAGTATTACATATACTAGCAATTGAAGTTTATAGCGAATTATTTAATTCAAAAACAAATCCTTCTGTAAGTGATACCTTAAAAAATGATGTATTATCACGCTGTATTGAGCTCTTAGATAGCGACAAGTATGTATATGAAAACTGAAAAAATGATTTATCTATTTAATTGAAATGTTTCTTCATATATTGTACAATGGTAGATATAATATTTAAGATATAATTTTTTTATTTTTATTTAGTCCTGTCTTGCAACTTGAATTAATATCCTTGTTAATTGCTGTAACTTTGGATACATTTTCCAAAAAAGCACAGTATGTTATAAAAAATGGACTAATATCAAAATTAGTGAAGCTACTTAAGTCTGCATCATCTAATGTTGTGGAAAAAGCAGTGCATGGTTTAGGAATTATAATCGAAGACAGACCATATGCACGTGATCTTGCTCTTGAACAAAATGCTCTACCTTCTTTGGTCGAATTAATTAAACCTGATACCCCAGTAAGTGAATGTAATTAATAATATTCTTTAATTATACTTTCTTACTTTTCATTATTATCATTATTAACCTTCAAAAACAACATTTTTTTCCGTTCATTTAAAAAATGTATGAATGAAATTCGCATACTGAACAATATTAAGTGTAATAAATAATCACTAACTCTTTGTAAGCGATTACATTTTTAAAAGAAATTACATTTATATAATTTATTGTTAATAGTAGCCATAAATCAATTTTATAATTTTACATTTTTCTCTTCTATGGAAGAAAATGAAGATAATCAAAATTATTTGATTTAAAACATTTAGATAGAAATATTTTTCACATTCTGTTTATTTAATAAAGTTATAACTAATTTAACAAATAAACTTAAATAGTGCTTTTTAATGCTTTTTAATACTGCAAAGTAAATAATAATTATTAATAAATATATAAAATTATATAGGAAAGTGTAGAGTTATTCATTGTAAAGAGTGGATACTATAAAGTATTTTAAAAGATTTTAAGGGGTGAGTCTTTATACAAGTTTAAGCTGAAAATTTCATGCGACTATATGTCCGAAACGGCTTAGTTTCAAAGATACATGTTGATAAATTGAGGAAAAATTTCGTTTTTTTTTCAAAAACTTCGAAAACCACTCAAGTGTTATTTTGGTTTTTCCAAAAATTTCGAAAACCACTCGAGTTATATTGCAATTTTAAACATACAGAGTTTCATCAAAGTAACTCGAGTTTTTTGAAATTTTTGAAAAAAACAAAACATTTTTTTACTAGATATTCTGTATCTTTAAAATTAAGTCGTTTCGGATATGAAGTTTTCGTCTTGAATTTGTATGAGAAATCACTACTTAAAGTCTTTTAGAGTAGTTAGTACCCACCCTGTATATTGAAGAGTTATTCCTTCTACAATTATTGTAATAAATGATAAATATTTCAACAATGATAATCTCAAATATACTATTCGTATGAGAGTAATTATTTATTATTTAAATTTCAATATAGTTAATCTATAAATAAGTCTCTCACTCTTACTCTTCTCTTGATAATCATTTATTTTGCTTGATATCAGGTCAACATCATGGTTTTTTTTCATTTATTAGGTCAAATATATGGAATATGTTCATATTGAAATGAAATATTTCTTGAATTACTCTTATTTTCTTTTTTTGTTAGCATCTGCTAACAAAATTAAATTTTATCTTATATGTTTTTAAGAAATCGCTCTGAAATACAAAACAATGATAACGATATTTGTAAGCGCTCTTAGCATAAAAGCTAGCAAGATAAACTTAGCTCTTATGTTAAGTAGAATTTTAAAACTATATTTGTTTAAGTAAGTAGACAATATTTCAATATTTTCTAATACTGATAAAACGATGCAGGTAGGATCTATGTGCAACACTGTAAGGACTTTAAGTTATTTATGTAAAAAATTGAATTCAGCTTTATCTCTTGAATTGATTGAGCCTGTTCTACCAATACTTAATTACCTGCTTAATAATGAAAATGAAGTTTTACGTTGTAAGATATTCACGTTTTATCTATTATTTTATATATTGTGTAATTTATTCTAAATTTTTAAGATACCTTTATGTTGCTGTTTGTTCCAGCCAATACTTGCATGATGCTCTCTTACATTACTTGTAAATCCAACGATAACGTACGAGCGATATTGGAAACTGGTATTTTACCGAAAATTTTAGAATGTCTGACATCGAAGGAGAAAAGTATCCTTATTCCAGCGTTGCACATAGTTGGAAATATAATAGAAATAGATGAGGCGTCTGAATTGGATGATTTAGCGATACATTTGCCACATTTTTGTGCCTTGTTACAGAATCATCGCGCCAATGAAGTTATTGCAGAGAAAATTGTTTCGATTATCTTAGGAATGATTAATAATATGGACCAAATGCAAAATGTGTTAAATGCTGGTCTGTTACCACCAGTGATGGAAATATTTAAGTTTGTAAGTATGTTTAGGCAAACCTAAAAAAATCAGCCGAATATCTGTTCTAATTATTTTTGAACTTAAATAAATAGAAATACAAAATGTGCGATTCATTATTTATATTTGAATGTATTCATGTTCATATTCTATTATTTATTGATTGAACTGGAAAAATCAGAAGCGCAAATTTGTAAATGTCGAAATGAGTTCATTTTTATTCATTTCAATTCATTCTCTTTTGCTGTACTATTAGTATAAATAAAAAATAAATAAGAAGCCTCTGAGAGCCGACATTTAAAAGCCGGTTTAAGCCATTTTTCATCAGATCAAACATGTATTAAGGAAAATCGAAACTTTGATTTAAGAATCGTTCACTAGCGACCTCTAAATCTTAATATTTTTTGATAAAAATTTTGGGGTGTTCTTTTGATATGAAATGAAGCTTTTGAACTGAGAGGCGATTAAAAAAATATTTTCTTTTTTTCTTATCAGTCTAATACATATACATACATGTACATGCATATTTGTTTATAGAGAAAAGGAATGGTTCAAAAGATGGCTGGATCGATTTTAATGGATTCAATCTCGTGTACGACAAGTCAACATCTGATTGAATTAATAAATGCTGATGTATTGTTAGCTTTTTGTAATTTATTGGAAGCGAAGGATTACGAGCATGTTATTAATGCTTTAAATGGTCTAAATAATATCTGGGATGTTGCAAAGAAAATAGGAGAAAGAGAAAGACTTTTTACTATAATCAAAGAAGTTGGAGGATTAGATAAACTGAAAGCTCTTCAATATCATCAAAATGAAATAATTTATGAAAAATCTATGGTTATAATTAGCTTATTGTTTTCTTAACGAGTTTGTATACTTATTTTATGTTCGTAAATCGAAAACTGTTTACATTAAAAATTATTGTTTCTTTTCATAAACATTTTATCTAAATAAGCAAAATATGTAAAATAAATTGAATTATAATTTTTATTAACGTTATTGAATTAAATAATACTAATCATATGTTATTAATGTAATAAACTAAACTGGAATTTAATAAATGAACTGTTTTTAAAATATTGAAGAATTTCTCCTGAATTTAAAGAGATTTCTGATTGAATTTAACAGATTGAATGATGGATTGATTAACAAATTTAATTTCTTGATGAATTTATTTTTGAATTCGTACTGAAAGACTATTATAGTTAAGGGATCAATTGATATACGACATGATTATTATTTTGTAATACATGATAATAACTACTTACAAAAAAATTAGAATAGATATCAACCAATTAAGTTTTAGAAATTTGCGTGACAAAAAGTAATTACTAAAAAGCATTTACATTTAATCAAATATAAATATAATTATACACGGCGTCTCAATAATTTTATTACAAAGTTATATCTCCATTACCGTTAATGATATATGGAAATACCTAAGAAACAAATTGTTTGATTCGAAGGGACACATATTGTGATTGGGAATCATTTTTTTTCAATGTCATATTTTTAGTTATTTCAAGTTCATCGATTTTTTTGAAACGGGGGGGGGACTACATATTTCTATTATTATATATCGTATAATAAGATCGGAACGAATCCAATGATGAATCTTAGAATATCTTAGGGAAAATCTGAGGAAAAGAGCAAATAATTGTCAAACAGACTCGATTAGCTGTTCATATCCGAAGTAAAGAGTTTAGTACATGACGCGATAATAACAACGAGGTCGAACTTGTTAGTTATCGACATTAAGATAAACAAATAACACGGACATACTCAAGGGAATCTGCAGTTTGATCAGGTAATTATTGCACTGGCTAATTAGTAAAGATATGCTTGAAATCAATTTATTTATAGATATTATATAAATGAAGATTTAGTCATGTTTATTTATTTATTATTAGATATCTATAGAAATCATTATATTTATTATAGAAAGTAAATTTGAAAATAAGAACATTTAACATATAATCACATTTTCGTATTATACGTTGGTCGTATTATAATATTATTCGAGATTTCTTCACATAATCAAATGTAAATTTTGATTAAGTTAATTATAGACGCAGTTTACCAGATTCGGATGTATAAACTATTTCTCACTGTACTCTAATTTATCATGTTATCGTTATGAGTATATTTCTAATTTGAATCTTCTTTTTAAACATTTATGCAAGTAAATCTACAATAGATCGTCGAGACAATGTCTTTTCAAGAGGATGACAGCAATAGACACATAGCAAAATTTAAATTTGATATGATTGCATTTGATAAGGCATACGAAGTAAGTGTATATTAAATTATTTTCTAATTTATAGAACTTGAATAAAAAATTTATAGCTGATAATATTTTTATTTCAGTTCTCTGTATTTCATATATTTTAGATTTAACTTTATACGTAAATATATCTTTTTCGATATTATGTTTAATTTATGTTAAGATATTTCAATTATTTAATATACACTACTACATGTGTATGAAATATTTTACATGTACTATATATATATATTTTTTAGAAGAAACGAATAGAAAATGATGCAGTGCAGTTATGTAAAGCCATAAAAAATAATCGATTATTTAAACGTAATTTTGATCTGAAGCAAGAACTAATAGATTTAATGTACCAAGCTGCTCTTTCACCCAAGTCTGATCTTTCTATAGATAAAATTGTGAACTATATAAATTCGTCAGATGAAACATTACAATTACTGGGAATCCAAGCTTACGCAAAATTAAAACAAGAAAAAAATCCTTCTATAAATGATACGATAGAAGATATATTACCACGCTGCATTAAGCTTTTAGACAATGACAAGTATGTATACAAAAATCGAAAATATGATTTATCAAATTAAGTAAATTCTTTCTTCATATATGAATTATTTATGAATAAGAAATAATTTCTTTATTTCTATTCAGTACTTCCTTGCAATTCCAAATAGCATCTCTATTAGCTATCATAACTTCGGATACAGTCAAACAAATGCAGTTTGTTATAATGTGTGAAACAGTATCAAAATTATTAAAACTACTTAAGTCATCGTCTATTGTTGCGGAACAAGCAGTGCGTGCCTTAGGAAATATAATTGAAGATAAACCGTGTGCACGTGACTTTGCTCTTAAACATAATGTTCTACCTCTTTTGGCAGATTTAATTAAATCTGATACTTCAGTAAGTGATATTTGATAATATCTCTTGATTATATTACTCTTGATTATCTCACTTGCTTTCATATTGTCAGTATTGACAATATGATTCACAAAGAGAAGCTACGAACTGTCTCAATTTCTATGAAACTTAGCGAGCATATATATTGAGTGTTCCTTCCTAATATATAATAATATTATCCATCAAGAAATAGAAATACAAATTAAAAAGTTAATTAATATTTATTATCTTGAAAATAATTTATTGTCTGCGCCTAAAAGAGGATAATATTATATCAGGAAGGAACATTCAACGTGCTCGCCAAGTTTTTTAGACATTAGCGTGTTTGGTGTGACAAAATATTTTTAAAACCACCTACATTCAATAATAATTGATTGTTAATACTAGTAATGAATGATTTTTGTAATATTATACTTCTATTTTTATTGTAAAAAAGTGAAGATAATCGAATTATGTCCGTTGGAACATTTAGATAGTAATATTCGTAACACTTTAATTACTTAATTAAATTATAACTAATTTAAAAAATAGTATTTAAATGGAGAGAAAAATGTTATACAAAACATGTGTTTGAAAGAGAGAAATGTATATTATACAAAACATGCAACTAGCATTGATAAACCGCTTGTTAGTGACTGTGTAGAAACTAAATAATAATTATTTATAAAGAAATAAGATTATACATATACGAAAGTACAGAATATTTCATTATATATTAAGGAACGGTTTATTTCACAATTATTATAAATTTCTTGATATATAATAAAAACCTCAAATCTGCTGAAATATATATCTGAAGAAAATTAATTAAATAATCTTTTTCAAAGAGAGAGAATTACTAGCTTTTTTTCACAATATTTTATTTTATCTGATAACAATGTGAGATCATAATTCTTTTTATTTATTAGATCAATTATATATATGGAGTATACATTCATATTGGAATGAAATATTTCTTGAATTTTAACTTATTGTTGTTCTTGAATTTAGTTTTGTTTTTTTACTTGTTAGCAATTAGCATTTTAAATACTAATATTTGTGTTGGGCAATTAAAAGTGCTTACAATTTTCTTGCACTACCTCTTCTAAAAAAACGTATAAACGGGTAATAATAATGTATTTTTCCTAGGAAATTTCCTAGGAAATTATAACATATTTTTATCAAAGTGCTTTGAAAGATGCTATGATAACGATGTTTGTAAGTTTTTTTAACATAAATGTTAGCAAGACAAGTTTAGCTTTTACGTCAAGTAGAATTTTAAAACTACGTTTCTTCTAATAAGTAAACAATATTTCAATATTTCTGATTCTGATAAAATATGCAGGTGACATTCATGGACAACATCTCATGGCTTTTATCTAATTTATGTCAAAAGAGTACACCTCTAAGTATTGGATTGATTAGACCTGTTCTATCAGTATTTGATTGCATGCTTAATAATAAAAATCAATACATAATTTGTAAGATATTCGCGTTTTATCTGCTTTATCGTTATTTTATATATTATATAATTTATTCTAATTTTTAAATATACTCGTAATATCCCTGTTTGTTGTAGCCGACATCTGCCGGACACTCTCTTATCTTACCAATGGATCCAACGATAATGTACAAGCAATAATAGAAACTGCAGGCATTCTACCGAAACTTTTAGAGTGTCTGACGTTGAGGAAAGAAATTATCGTTATTCCAGCATTGCGTACAGTAGGAAATATAGTGACAATTGGTGATGATGCACAAAAGAATGCTGTAATATTCGCGGGAGGATTGTTACATCTTGGTAACGTGTTACGATATTATTTATGTGCCGATGAGAAAGATATTGTAGAGGAAGCTTTTTGGGTAATTTTTAAAATAGTTGGTAATACAGACCAAATTCAAAGTGTAATAAGTGCTGATCTGTTACCACTACTGATAGGAGGACTTCAGTTTGTAAGTATGTTTCTTATATTCTATTCTCGTGCATACACAAGAAAATCAGCCAAATACTTATTTTAAATATTTTGATAAAGAATATTATGATAAATACATCCTGATATAGATAAATATATCCATAATTTTTTTTTTTAGGGAAATGCACAAGTAATAGCCACATGGACTGTAATTGCCTTAATAACTGGAGGAACAATTCAACATTTGATCCAATTAGTGCAAGCTGGCGTATTACAAGCTTTTTATAATTTACTTGAATCAAAGGATTATCTAAATATTATTAACGGCTTAATTGGTATGGCTGAAATCTTGGGTGTTGCAGAGAAAATAGGACAAGCAGAAAAACTTGCCATTATGATACAAAAATTTGGAGGATTAGATAAAATACAAGATCTTCAATATCATCAGAATGAACGAGTTTATGAAGAATCTTTGGCTATAATCAACGCGTACTTTCCTCAAACGGTTTGTACATTTATTTAATGTTCATAAATGAAAAAAACAATTTATGTAGAAAACTTTATTTTTATCATAGATAATTTTACGTTTTTCTAAATAAGCTAAATATATTATAAATATTGTATTGTATGGTATTAATCATATTATTAATTTAATAAAAATATTCATATTCCAACAAAAATGAGAAGTTACTTTTTAAGGATATCTATTTCATATATATATTTAATATTTAACTTTATGTGTACTGAGAAAAAATATAGTCAATTTCAATAAATTAGTTGAAATATTTAATAAATATTACTGCAAACTAATTATTAAATATAAAGATATATTTATTTAGTACAAGAACCATTAATTTGATTGAACAATCATTTTTTTATTGAACAAATATTTATTTATTGCAAGTTTAGTTGGCAATATTGAACTAAATGTTTATTAAAATTGACTATGTTTTTTTCTTAATGCATAAATAGCTTTTTGATTGTATATATAATTTTTATTAAGACATTTCAATATTGAGAATGTTATTACATAAAGTTACTCATTACTAATTTTAAATAAAAAATAACAATACTTTTTTTAATTACTTCTTTATAATGTTAAAATAAAATATATATTAGGTTTAGAAATTATATACATTATTTAATAATCAATATTAATTCATATTAATCAATATAATAAATATTAATTGTAAAAATCAATATTAAAACTTAAAATTTAATTTAATCTATATAACAAGTTTTTCTTTACATTAAACTTATATCTAATACGTATTTGATAATTGTTTATATTAATATTTTTATTTTTTGTATGCTTTAGGAAATTAGATGATCGTAATTTTAAACGTAGATTTTGTTAAAAATATTTAAACATTGTTTTTAAACATTAATTAAATGTCGTTATTAAAAGTGCATTCCAATACCCACTGCCAATACTGAAAATTTATAGTTTACGTTACTTATATACAGATTTTCAGTATTGACAATGACTATCAAAATGCAGCTTAAGATACAAAATATTTGTCGATATTTACATTTTTATTGTAAAATATTTCTAGTCAATGAAAAATAATGCGATCTATTGAATAGTTATATAGATAAAAAGGGATTAAGTCACAATAAAGTAATATATGAATTCATTATCGTTACTATAAAAATGTAACGATGTTATCATTACCGTTGCAGACACAAAAAAGTAATGATTGTTATCGAAAAAAAATAATTGAAAATAATAACGCGTTTCTTCCCAATCCTTTATTTTAATTATTTAATATATCGCTACATGTAGATATGCAAAACATTTTACGTTTATATTTACATGTTTCCTAGGAGGCACGAATAAAAGAGGACGCATTACCAGTACAGCTATGTAAAGCCAAAGAAGATGATCAATTGTCAAATTGCAAACTTGATACACAGCAAACATTATTAGATTTAATAAACAAAAATGTTACATTAACTTCTTGTCTTTCTATAGAAGAAATTGTAAATTACATATACTCGTCAAACGAAACATTACAATTCGTGGCAATTCAGAATTACAAAACCTTATTACATAAGTCTAGGAATGATATCGAAGATAACATAGTATCACGTAGTATTGAGCTTTTAGATAACTATCGCAAGTATGTATATGAAAATTTAAAAAATTTGTCGATTTAAGAAAATTGTTTCTTCATATATTTATGAATAAGATATTATTTCTTTATTTTTATTTAGTTTTCGCTTACAATTTGAAATAATACATGTATTAACTAAGATGAGTTTGGGTACATTCAAACAAAAGCAGAGTATTATAAAACATGGAGTAATATCAAAATTAGTGAAGCTATTTAAGTCCACAGTGCCTTTTATTACAAGAAAAGCAGTGACTATTTTAGGAAATATAACAAAAAATATACCTTATGCACGTGATATTGCTCTTAATAATGCTGTTCTACCACTTTTGGTCAAATTTATTAATTCTGATACCTCAGTAAGTGATATTATATTTAATAACATCCTTTAATTACATTTGTCTTACTTGCGTATTGACACTCAGAAACAACATTTTTGTCAATTTGTCTAGAGAGTGTATAAACTCTATTTACAAACCGAAGAGCAATTAATACCTAGTGTGATAAAAACATGTTTTTAATCTTCCAGCGGGCGTGCACCCTTTCATAACGGGAGCGGGCGCGCCAGTGTACAGAGAACACCGTAGAATAAGACTGAAAATTCGAAAGGTTAAAGCATGATATCATCAAATAAACATTATGCGATGAAAGTTTATAATATCTAAATGATCATTTATTTAAAAAAATAAGTGTTACATTATTAGAAAATGGATTAATGAACAAGTTTTATTCGCTTTCAGTCATATTATAATTATTGCAAATAATAATTGTAGTCGAATGTTTTTTGCAAGTAAAATGAAAACATGTGTTGCATTTGAGGATGGTGGTTGTATTTTTGTACAACTTGCACCTCCCTCGCTTTTCATCGGTATTGAGCGATTCCTATATATCCTCCACAGGAACATTTTTCTGAAAAAATACCCTGATATTTTAAATATCGATTCTACGTAAACAACATACGTTAACAGAATGCGATTTGAGCGAATCGATAGCCCGAAAGACACTGAAGGAATACCTTGGGAAACCCAAATCCAAAAAATAGATTTTACCTGTATCCCCTCCATAAAACCGACGCGCATGTACGGAGAACACCCGCTGGAAGGTTAAATCGATTGCATTTAATAATAGTTAATTCTTGATACTAATAATAGCAATGAATGAATTTTTAATATTATATTTGTATCTTTATTACAAAAAAGTGAAGATGATTAAATTATGTCTGGTATTGATTTGAAAATAGAATAATATAATATTCGTAACATTCTATTACTTAATTAAATTATAATTTTATAAATATGATATAATTAAATTGTAGCTTAATTATATATTAGATATAATTTAAGAAATAGAACTTTAAGTGTGTGTGTTTAAAAGAGAAATTATGTACTATTCCAAAAATATAGCTATTCATGTGTGACAAATTTGTCTTTACTAATGACTGTATGTAGAATGTAAATAATAATTATTCATGAAGATATATTCTACAATTATTAATTTATTATAAATAGCTTTTTGTTTTACAATTATTACAAATATCTTGATAATCAAAATCTCAAATATATATTCATTCGAGAGAAATTAAATTAGTTATGATTAAAATTTAAAAATTATTTTCTATAAATACTTCTCTTTCCCATCTCTTTATAATATTTTATTTTATCTGATAATACAGTTTGAGATTATAGCTTTGTATTTTGAATTTGTTATATGAGAAATGTCCAAATAAAATAAAATACTTTTTGTTCTTGAATATCTCTTTTCTTCTTCTTTGCTTGTTAGCATTTGAATTAATAATATTTGCGTTTATCTAATGTAAACGAGTAAGAATAATGTATATTTTTGGAAATTTACATGTTTTTATAAAATTGCTTTGAAGTATTAAACAACGCTAATGATGTCGGCAAGAGCTTGCTTTCAGTACAAAAATTAATAATACATACTTAGTTTTTATGTTAAATAAAGTTTTAAATCTGTTTCTTTTAATAAGTAAATATAATTTCTCAATATTTTCTGATATTTATGAAATATGCAGATGGTACTCATGCGCAACACCGTAAGGACTATGTTTCATTTATGTAAAAAATCAGATCCACCATTATCCCTTGAATTGATTAGACCTATTCTACCAGTATTTCGTTATCTACTTACTGTTCGAAATCAAAGGGTAATTTGTAAGTTATACATGTTTTATTACTTTATATATTATGTAATTTGTTGTAACTTTGAGATGCTATAACGCTGTTTGTTCTAGCCAATACCTGCTGGATGCTGTCTTATCTTACCGATGGATGCAATGAAAACATACATGCGTTATTGGAAATTAGCATTCTACCGCAAGTTTTAGGGTGTCTGATGTCGCAGGAAAAAAGTATCTTTATTCCAGCATTGCGCACAGTTGCACATATAGTAGAATCGGGTGATACTTACGAAACAAGTGCTGTAATTTCCGCTGGAGGATTGGCGTATCTTTGTACCTTTTTGCGAAATCGTCCTGTCAACGAAAATATTGTAATGGAAACTGTTTCGGCAATTTACAAAATGGTTGATACCGAGGAACAAATCCAATGTGTGATAGATGCTGGTTTATTACCACCATTGATAGAAATACTTAAATTTGTAAGTATATATTTATGCATACACGAAAAAATCAGCCCAACATCTGCTTTAAATATTTTGTAAAAAAATTTTGTAGATAAATTCATTTTTTAATATTTTTCATTTTTTAATTAATTTTTTGTAGGGAACAGATGAGGCACGACATATAGTCGCATGGGCTATAATGGATATAGCAGCGGAAGGATCAATTGAACATTTGAACGAATTAGTAAATGTTGGATTGTTACCAGCTTTTTGTAATTTATTGGAAACAGGGGATTATAAGGATGTTATCAATGCCTTAGATTGTCTAACTGAAATCTTGCGTGCTGCAGAAAAAGTAGAACAATTAGAAAAATTTATTGTTATGATTAAAGAAGCTGGAATAATAGATAAAATAGAAACTATTCAATATCATCACGACGATCTAATTTATAAAGTATATTCAACTACATATATTCTTCTAAAAGGGTTTGTACTTTCTAAATCAAAAATAGAGTTCATTTAAAAAAATTTTGTTTTTTTCGTAGACAGTTGTTATATAGATTTTATCTAAATAAGCAAAATATATCATGAATAAAACAATATTTTTATCTGTATTCAATTGAATGATATTTTAATCGTATCATTATTTTAATAAAACAAATAGAAAATTTTTTTAGGATGAAAAAGAGCTTTTCGATTAAAGAGGAATCTGATGGGCAGAAAGAATTTGATGTGAAATTAACAGATTTAGTTTCTGAATAGAAATACATCTTTGAATTCATTCTCGGATTGAAAGACTATAAGCTAAATAATTTATCAATATAATTTCCAATTTATACATGACAGCTGCCTATAATATGAATTAGAACATTTATCAGCTAATTAAATTTTAGCAATACTTACATGACAAAAATTCTTTTTTTAAGTTTTAGCAATCGAATCTTAGTCAATTTTGAACAATGATCTTATTCTTTAATGTTATAAGAATAAATTCGTATTCAATAAACTAGTTTTAATACATATTAATGTATGTTAAAAATTCAAAACGTACTCAAGATGATATACCCAAATAGCAAGGTGTCGTCTATTTGACATCATTAATTCATCATTCTTAGGACTAATTTGACGAATCTAACATTTAAAATGACGGATTTGTCACAGCTACATAACGTTATAAAGTAACATCGAAAATACGTCATTATTTAATGTTGTTAACATAAATAAATGACGTTATTAATTGATCCCTATAATAATGTTATTATAGTGATCAATTTATAACGTTATTATAGCGATTAACTGATCACTATAATAACGTTATTGATGACCATAATATAACTAGTACGTCGATAGGTCAGCTATTCGTCGTACTAACAAGTTAATAAGAGTATGACGTTGTAAATACGTCGTAGGATGGATAAATACATGAATTCATTAATTTATGAAAAGATGACGTCGTTATTACATCTTAAATAGGTAATGACTTCAATAATCTATAATATGACTAATTATTGAGGTTAAAATGATGACAGCTTGCTACCTGGGCAGAAAATTGTATGCCTTTAATTTAGATTTTAGCAGACTAAATAATTGATTTTGTAATTTCTTGAACAATAAAACTATATGATCCTATTTATGTCTTATTTTAAGAACTTTTTCTAAAAGTCTATAAAAATGTTCTTAATATATCCTAAGGACTATAAAGTCCTTAGGAAGTTCCATATGATATCCTCAAAACGTATTTCGAGTAGGGTCGATAAAAATCATGTTTTAAACATGTTTTAAACCATTTTAAACTGCATGTTTAAAACATGCTTAATCGACGTTTTTTACATGTTTTAAACATGTTTTTTTATAATATTATTTAAAGCATGTATGTAACTTTAAAAACATGTTTGAAAAAAAATATTTTTTTCTTAAAAAGATAACATCTCTTATCAACCCTGTTTCACAGTCATTTGCTCTTTTCCAAGACTTATCGAGTTTACTAACTCGAGGATATTTAGGACTGAGCATGTATTTGAAATGCTTTTATATAAATAAGTATATACTTTCATTTGAAAAATGATATTTGTGACACTTCCGACAGTTAAAAAAAAGATTTAAATGTTTAAATGTTTATTGATTTAAATGTTTATTGATGTTTTATTGATTTTATTGCATATTTTATTAAATAAGTACATGTATGTTTGTTCTGTGTTTTAATCAGATGAGGTTGTAAGTACTGCTGTTACAAATAATGTTACAAATTAGATATTAAATATCATTAAAATCAATAAAATATTAATAAAAATGACATTTCGATAATGATTTGAAGATCCTTACAATATTATGAAAAAAAATTGTATGATACTATTTAAAAAATTGAAGATGACTTTAATTTTTTATGAAAAGAAATTTTTTCTAAAATTCTTTTATCGCATGTTGTAGTCAGATGATCGAATATTCACCTTTTAACTTCTTCTTTTAACTGTCGGAAGTATCTGAGAAATTATGCGGACAGTTATGTTGAATAAATGAATATCCTGCATATGGAACATTCTCCGAATATATAAAGAATATATAAAGAGTATGAATAAAATATTCAACGATTATTTAAATGTTGCTCTTACAGTTTAAAAATATTTCGAGACGTTCTGGAATATTCTTGGAATATTATTTTGAGATATTTTATGAATACATTTCATAAATATAATTAGCGTCAGCTGGTATCTTCTAATCGGTATCGACCGCGATAAGAGCTCGGGATTGATCGGTGGAACGAGCGGTGCTCTTGTTGACCGACGGATAATTCTTGGCGGAGCGAAGATTCGCGGGCGCTCGCGCGTCGACATGAGTCGCGACGCCGCGAGGCGCGACAGTCGTATCGGGACCACCGTGCGATGTGGACGTCGTCTTGCATTTCGCGTGTCAACATCTCGCGGTTTCGATCGGCACCGTACTTACGTGCCAGTGACACTTGGCGGCTTGCTGCCCGCGGGTAGGCATGTAGGAGCGACGCTGAGAGAGATAGATACATATCCATACATCTGTAAACACGCTACGCGCGTGGCGCGCGAGATCGGTCCACCGATCGCCGATCGTCGGCCGTAATCTGTAAGTCGTTGACTCTATCCTCGTCCACGTTTCTTCCTCGCGTAGATCGGATCGGATACACGCACGGATCGGTGAATCACGGCGCGCACTTGCCGGAGTTTTACGTTACTAGAGGAAGAGGAAGAAGTTCGAGCTTCCACGATCGACCGGTTGTCCGCCCGTCCATTGCGAGGAAGAGCCGCGGACCTCGGCGCGGACGTCGGGAGACGGAAGTGCACCGGTGTTTTCGCCTCCCGCACGTACGAGAGTACCTAAGGACGAACGAACTGACGATTACCTGCAGCAACTCGGTGCGTTTTGCGTCGGAGGAACGATCTCGATTCATCGACAGCGCGCGGAGCTGGGCGAGGATCGTCGTCACCACCACCACCGTCGCTGCGAGGAAGTGAGTAAACACTTTTTTTACGTTGCTTTTTTTTTATTCTCCGCATTCTCGTCATTCGCAGCTGACGCGCGTTCCGCGGTGCGCAAGGTGCCAGACCTCTGCTGCAGCGCTTTCGATTTTTCGCGATATATCGCGCCTTCCTCCTGCGTCTCTCCTCCTCCGCAGGCGGAAGTGGAAAGAAAAAAAAAAAGAAAAGGAAATCTGGAATGTCTCTCACGGCGACGTTTGGAATTGCCCGCGTAAAAATACTACTTGCGGATGATTCCCGAGCGAGCGAGGCCCGCAGGCGCTTTATTAAAGCGCTCCTCGGCGACACGGTGAGGAACGCACGACGCTAACGCCGCGCCGTCGTTCTCCACGGTTTGGAGTCTACGCGGTCGGCTGTTAAGTCGAGCGGTGCCTTTCGATTATCGGTAATGAGATGCGTGCCGGCGCTTTCATTGGCCACGGCGACCGCACGCCCGGCCGTCATCGGCTGGCTAATGACGCGTCCGACGCCCGGCTCGTTCGCGAGCGAGCGAGCCAGCGACGACAAGAACAATGTGTTGAACATCGGATCGCATCTTCGTTATACCACATCACGTATAATATACCAGACACGATTAATGTCCCTTTTTATCAGTTTAACTTAATTTTGATCTCAGTTTGATTTGTTTTATCGTTTTCCGATTCTTAGTTCCGGTTCCATCAATGTAAGATTAACTTTAATCTTGGTTCGATTGTTTATCTTTTTCTAATTGTTAAAACTGGAAAAAGATGAAGATTAAGTTGGTCCGAGATTAAAGTTAATCTATATTGGTAGAAATGTAGGTATTAAAGATTGAAAATTGAGCCATTCTTTTTTAAGATTATACTATCTATCATTAATTGTAAGATTAATCTTGTTGGAAAAGAAGATTCTCTTAACATTATAAGAATTTATTTTACTGATTATGTTTCCTGCAATGTTTTAATTCGCAATTCTCTTATCTATATATATATATTTTTTTTAGCTACAAAATTTTGAAAACAGTTTATAAAAGATGAACAGTAATATATTTCTGTAAAGCAAATTTTCTATAATGTAATACTTAATGCAGTATTTAATAATAAAGGATCCGGTTCTATCAATGTAAGATTAACTCTAACTTCGATTTAAGTCGTTGTTTACCTTTTTCTAATCAGAAAAAGATAAACAGTGACTTAAACTGAAATTAAAATTAATCTTACATTGATAGAAGCAGGTCTTAGAACTAAAAAGGAATAAAAAGTAGAAGATATCGGAGTTAATTTCAGCTGGTGGATTTTTTATCTTTATTATAGAGCTGCTGATTTGCTTCGAAGGCTTCGATATTCGTACTTCGAAGCTTCGAAACTTCGGCATCATCTCCGAACATCAAAGTTTTGAATTTTCGATAGTTCAATTTTCGAAGCATCGAAGAATCAAAAGTTATACAATTATTAATTTAACAGTTATTTGTAACGAGTATATTTTATAAAAGTATACAAATATATTTACGAATATATGTATATTGAATATTATGATTATATTTTTTAATTTTTCCATTCACACAAATATCTTTTTCGAAGCCTCGAATTTTCCAAGTTATCAAAAATAACAATTTTACTTGAACTTCTCCTTGAAATTCTTATGACACCTGGGATTTTAGAAGTTTGAATATGTTGTTATGTTCTCAGATTATGTTGCGATATAGTTGTAAATAATTCTGATTAGGCTAAAAAGTAAGTTAAATAGAAATTAAAGTAATCTACATTGGTAGAAATTGACATTATCAATCATTATCGGAGTCGGATGATCTTCTTTGTTCCATCTTCGGTGTCCATTTCTCCCTTTCTCTCTTTGCTCTTTTTATCTTTAAACCTCTCATCGAAATCGTTTCCTCTCTGCTCTTCCGCGAGAGGAAATGCTGACGTGTGTGCACTGAAAGTAAAGCATAGAAAACCGAGATGGTCCATCTTTCATTTCGAAGCAAGTCGGGACATTTCAAAGTGGTATCGTCACGTTGGCGCGATCGGCAACTGGTCTTTCAAATTCGGTATTTAAATTTCACTTTTAAATTCTTGGCAATGAGACGAGCGGCGCGTCTCGTGTCAATATTTTCACACCTGACATCGGAGAAAGTGTATATACGTGTGTATTAACTTTTACGCGACCGTTTCAGAGTGTACAGGATCTAGCTTGAAAATCCAAGTCTCAGCGAAAATAATAGCGAATTCGATTACTCGCATTACTCTGATCAATGCATACTAAAAGCTGCTATAATGCAATTAGTGAAGTTAGATGTAAAAGCATATAAATATTTTAAAAAACTAAATGCCCAATAATGACATTATCACGCTATTTAACAGAATGTAAGTGTATCGTTTTATTGAAAGTTGATTATGTCACTGCATTTAGATACTTTATAAAGCAGCCTTTAATGTGTACTAATTCAGTGTAGTGTATGGAAAGAACAGTTTTGCTGAAGAATCTAAAATTTTAGTTAGATATAGATTTGAAAATAATTTTGTTTGGATCATTAAAATAATTGTACGACCATGGTTATATATTACAATGATCTTTAGAACTAATTGTTAGAATGTTAAAACTTTTAATAGCATTGTCATCAAAACTTAAATGTTCTACATAATTATTTTAATAATCTAAATAAAGTTATATTCAGATCTGTATCTAGCTACATTTTAAAAACAATTTACTTTATTATTTATTATTATTTTGAGAACTATTTGTTATTTATTTTAGCAAAAAATCATTCTTTCCGTGTGTAAGTGATTTTGAATTAGCTATAAAAAAAAAACGATACTGAAATATTGTTTACATAACAGGATAAATTTCTCAGGTTAATTGCGATAAACAAGGAAAGAGAAGAGAGGAAAGAGAGTGGTATTTAAAGTGCGCATTTCCGTCGTTTATACGCAGTATTTTCGACACGTTTATTATCACGTACGTGATTCCTTAGACCTGTCGAACTCGACACGTATGTGAAATCTTTGCATGCGAGTGTAGTAAAAAAAAAACATTTGCAGTTTGCATTCAACATCGGGCACTCAGTTGTGGGTTCGGTTGCTATAATAGCTCCTTGCTAGTTTTCCTGATAACGCGTCAATGAAAACTGGAGCATTGGAGCAGTCACGTTTAATGCTGAATGCCAGGAATCGCATACGAGATTGATTTTTTTCATTCCCTTTACTGTATTCGAATTTTTGAAAAAAAAGTAAAAGCGTAAAAACAAAAACAAAAGCTTACTAACTGGAATGACATTTTTTTAGAAACGCATTTATTAAATATAAATAAAATTGAGGCGATGTCGATCGAATTGTCTCGATTTTAATTTGTACTTCTCATCTCGTATTCTTATTAAAATAGTAAAAAACTAATGGCGAATTCGATTAGTGCGCACTAGTGCATATTAAACCCGTTGTATACTGATTTAATTTAAGTATAAAAATGAAATGCAAATAAACAATATAATATTATAGGGCCATATATGTGATAACAAACTATAGAAATCAATGTCTTAAACGGTCTAGCTATCTGGGTTCGACTCCCGGCCGAGAGATAATATTTTTCGCAATAAGAATTAATTATTTACAGATTTTATATAATATGTCACTTATTAAGATCGTTTGAAGATGTGAAAAAGCATCAAATTGTTAAATTGCTAGTCAATTTAACTCGTCATATTACTGCGGTAGTTTAGCAGAGTATAGCGTTTCAAGACCGAAAAATCATTTCGGCGCGCGTTTCAAAGGACTACATACGTAATATATAAATTCACACAGAGTCATACAAGCATTTAAGATCCAGCTAGACCGTTTAAGGCATTGATTTCTATAGAAATACAAATATTTCGAATTACGAAATACATATCTATAATAGCACAACAAAATGTATTAAGTATTTCACGATTTAACCGATTTCTATGTTTATTTATAAACATTTCTTTACGTTCTTTTGTGTATGATTTTAATGTGCACCAGTGCGCATTGAATGCGTTCAATCGAATTCTCTATAAGTACACTGAGAAAAAAATATCTTAATTTTAAAGAAATATTTCTTTGCTCGTATTCAAACAAATTACTTTGGATCAATGAAAATTTCTTTGAAATTAAGATATTTTTTTCTCAGTGTAACATAATCAAATCAAGAAATAAATAAAAAACAAGAGAAAGTAAAAGGGCTGCTGAGAATTTGTGTGGTTAAAATTACGCAATACGATATAAATAAGACTTCAATATACAATATTTACAACATTACATTATCATGTGTTCATAGTTCGGCTTTTAGCAACTAGTCATCTTCAGCCATTAGTCACACGCAATGAATTTATACATTTAAATTCTAATGAAAATCATGGTAATATTTCTCATGAGACAATCAATCTTTTTTTTATGGACAGTCAGAATAAAATAGTAAAATATATAAAATGTACGAAAAAATTGTGACTTAATCACCCTTCAGATTCGCACGTTTCAGTGAGGTGTGAAATCTTGCTGCTGGAGGGTAATATACAGCACCGTATCGCCAAATTGTCCTCGCTTGTTAGTGTTAAATCAGTTGGCTTTAACAGAGATAATGCTGCTCTTCGTGGGTGACACGATTCTTATTTTCGATATCGTATCATGTGCAAAATATCGACGCGTCTTCCGTTAATAACACTATTCTTGCGTAACGGTGCATGGCTTGGTGCGGTTAATCAACGTTTCGAAAGACGTAGCAGTATCTTTCTCGAGAAAAATGATACTCGCTATATCCCGCGAGATAATGATGAACACAATGAGATAGAAGACTGCCAGCGTCTCGGAAGCAGATCCACTGTGATTTTCTTTAGATATTGTATTTTTTAACGATCAAATTTTTCTTGGATGAGAAAGACGTCGAGTGACACGAAATTGCGCTTATCTTTCTTTTGAAAAAGGTGTCAACCTTATTTTCCAGGGTCTTCGAATATCGATTGCACGTATCCGTGGACAGCGGGTTCGATCGATGGGTTTTTATCATGCCAGGAATTCTCCGTAAAACGGATATAATACTTGACCGACTGGAGTGGGTCAAACGTGCTTGGCGAATCTACAAGGGTTAATGACATCGCGCGCGAATTGCTTCCTTCTTTGCATGTCCGGTTTGAGATAAGAGTGTATTGAGCGATGTTTTGTGTGTTTCAGTCAAACACCCGGCGGCCAAATCAATTAAATAGGTAGTATCGTACGGTAAAAAGATTAGTCCTCTCATTTGCTCCGGAAATTTATGCTCCGTAACGTAAAAATTAATTTAATTACGTTGTGTCGGGTGTTGCATTTGTGTGCAATGCGTGTCATATATTTTAAATGTTGCACTGACTTGTGAGAGAAAAGATTTTGACATTTATGACTATAATTGCATATGATAAAATAATTATGATTAGGAGCTCCATTTTTATACTTATTATGCTATAATGTTAGTAATAATAAATATTATATATTTATAGTTCTATATATCAAAACAAATATATGTTTATTCCCGAAAAAACGAGTATAATTTTATAAATATAATTATTACTAATGTAGCAATAATAACTATAAAAATGAAGCTCTTAGCTGTAATTATTGTACACTGAGAAAAAAAATTTATTCAACTAACTGAACACATTTAGTTGTTTGCAGATTTAATTAATTCAACAAATTTTATTTAATCGAATTTAACCGTAGTCTATTTAACATTGAACGGCTTGTTAAGCAGACTAAAATTAAATTCAATTAAATAAAATTTGTTGAATTAACTAAATTTGCAAACAAACTAAATGTGTTCAGTTAGTTGAACAAATTTTTTTTCTCAGTGTACCATGCAATTTATAGTCACAAATACTAAAAACTTTTTTCTTAATGTAAGAAGATGCAAATTAATCTTAAGGAAACATAGTAGTTTCAATGTAATGTTTCACGACTCAACATCGAATACGTAACTTCATTTACGTCACGCATTAACAAGGATGGAACGTCCGCGAAAGGTGGCATGGAGGATATGATATATACATGAAAGACGGACAATTTTTTCTGCATTTTGTCAGTCGGGAATATTTTTAGCGCGACACATATTCGTGCGTTATGGCTTCAAGGCTGCGCTAAGATTCAAAGATGATATTTTCAAATGGAAAGGACATCGCACTGTATGAATAAATATACCTCGTCTAACAAAGTTTAAAATTAGCTTTTTCAGTACAATGCGCTTTGACATTTTTTCCTACTGGCTTTTTCATTTTTTAATCAGGCAGCGTCTCCAGTTGTTCGCTCAAGGCGTATATGATCTCAAAAATAATCTTGAAAGAGACAAAAAAGTGAAAGGAACTTCTTTTTTCAACGAACGCGTACTATTCTCGTCGATGTGCATAATGCATCCGGATGCATAACGTAGCGGATTGACGGTATTTATGTCTTGAAATCGATATTGGACGAATTATGTACGCGATAAAATTATATTAGTGCAGTATAGTTTAATTGTGTCGATCTCTTTGAAAGTCACGGTGGAGATACGATCCTCCCAGCGAGGATGAAACTCTGCCGGATCTTGTAGTGGCTGTAATCGATTGTAACATATACCTTTCCTGTGAGAATGCTCTTACGTAATTCATGAAGACTTGCTATCCTCTTGCATGAAATTAGACACCGCGCATGGCTTTTGGGAACACTCTGGCAATCCGAGGTCAAGGTATGTCGTAGGCCGTAATGCGTCAGATTGAACCTCAGTCCCGGTTGACGCATTGCATACCGATGACCCTGGAATGCAAGTCTGTTTGCACCTGGTGCGGTGGCGTAAGTTACGTCTTTTAAGGAAAGCAAAACGAATTGACAGCAAGTATATCATACGCTAAAAATTGATGGCTGAAGTTGAGCCGGTAAGAGATACACTGAGAAAAATGATTTGGTTGGATTAAATAGTAATTCTGGTGAAAAATGAACGAATCAAAATTTTCTGATTAAATTTGCTAGAATTCTAGTTGAAATAACTAGAATTTCTCGATTGAGATATAATTATTCTGATAAAAATAAAAGTTCTAATATATAGATTTTACCAGAAATATTGTATCAACCAGAATTTCAGTTATCTCAACTACACAGTTGAAAAAAATGTCTTGAATTTAACATAAATCACATGTCCCAAACGGTCCACTCAAATTTTTGAGTTAATTTTGCACAAGATGAATATGTTAGAAGGTAACACAAATATTATGTAAGAGAATAAATACAAAGAAAGATAACATCGACAGTTGCGGTTTGTAAACAAACCGTAGGAACATTTTTTTTTTCAGAAAATTAACATTTATGATATGTTCAATTAACATGTTTCATTCATTTGTCTTAGAATTTACGTTTTAAAACTCATTATTTTTATGTTACTTGTTCACTTACTCATAAATTTTGTCATTTTTACACTAAGAAATAGTGAATATCAATTTCACAAAACATCTTCAAATAACATAATCATATTATGTTGTATTAACATTCGAATATGTTAAAAAATTCAACGCAAACTGTTAACACAAATACACAAATTTTTTTTATTGTGTAGAATTCTAATAAATTTAACCAGAAATTTTTTTCAATGTATTTCCGATTCTCTACCAATATCACGATCAGTTTATCGACATTTAAATAAGAATACTTATTAGCCATTCAATTTCTTTCAGAGAACCTTCGCGACTTAATGTCAGCGTTCTTGTAGATTTATTAAACGGAAAAGTTTTTACGATTGCAATCTATCCTTCTTGACAATATACATGTACGATAATATTCCGTGCTATTACTATGATCGTGAAATCTTTTTTATAGCTGCAATACAAATAAAATACCTATGTAAGTCTTTGCGGTTGTGTTAGTGCGTAAATCATATATATTTATAAATGATAAAATATAATTTTCTTACAAGCAATTAGGATGTTCTGTGAAGTTAGAACGGCGTTTTAATTTTCAAAAAAGAATAATAGTTGCAGTAGCACTTTTCATAGTTCTTAAGCGTTTCGTTGGAACAAAAGCCTATAAACTTTAAAATTCAAGCAGCTGTAATTTCAAAGGAATGAAATTTAAATTAAAAATAAGGGTTTTAGAGCTTAAAGTCTATACTTTCAAAAGGTCACTATGTCTTTTAAATTTCTGTGAGTTTGGTAATTTTTTTATATAGAAAACTACGAGCTGGACAAAATAGGAAATTTTCTTTCCACTTTGTGAGCTTGTCACATATCGAAAAAAATTGCGAAAAGTTTTGATTTTCGAAAGCTTAAAGTTTGCCCTACAAAATTGTTTTTTAAAAATGTTCTTAAGATTTTTGTTACTGAGTTATCGCGGATTAAATAAAAGGAGCATTTTAACTTAGATTGCTCATAACTTCCTTTAAAAATCATCGTACCATAATTAGAAAAACAGATTCTTAAAGCTGAAACTTTGCTTCATCGAATGGTATAATTGCCAAATTTTTTTTTAAACATGTAGACATACAAATGACGAAACGTTACATATTTTTGTTCCAATCTAATACTTACTAAACGAAATTAAAAGTTAATATAAACAGACGTTTCGATTCTGGATTTGAATTCTCTTCAATGCGATAATTAGTGAAGTCGATTACAAACACAATTTTTATAGCAATACGAGAACTTTTATATTAAGAAAAACTACACAATTATTTTTGCGCTGTGCGTCGCGTGATACATTTGGGATCATATTAGATGTTGCCGTTTAATAACAGCGTTTTATTCGGTGAATAGCGGTAGAGTAGATAGAATTGCATGCCCTCTCATGCACATATACTGCTGTGCATTGATATGGTTTCATTAGACGATATTGATAGTCAATTGGCGGTTTATTGTCCGACTACTGTATCGTTCGGCGCCAAGACGGAATGTCTTTGTGTTCTTGCAACTCATATAGCTGTTGATATTTTTACAATGTATCACGTAAACACGAAAAATTAAAGTTTACGCTTGCAGAATTTCAATGGCAATCATACTCAATGGGTGAATTAAAAAAAACAAAATGTCAGATAAAAAGTTAATAAATGGTTTAAAATCATTAATTCTAATAATTAGTAGTAGAATAATATTATCCCATAATGTAGTCTAATACTGAAATGTATATATTCTGCCTGCAGAATTTCAATAGCAAAATTGATCAAGCATCGAACTTATTTCAATATATAAATTAAAAAAAAATATGAGACCGAAAAAAAGTAAATTTAATAAATCAGTTATTCTAACGAATAGCATAATATTATTGTATAATAATCTAATACTTGTGACATATATCACTTAAACAAAAACGTGATAATGCTACGGGATCTAAAAGAATATATTAAAATAGGAGTTTTATAAATATACAAATAAATGGAAAAAAGCAGACATTATTTTTTCTGTCTTTTTTAAATGAATTTCTGTTGAAACAAGCAATGGCATGTGGCATGATATTGGAGTTGAAGAGATTCTCGTGTATCACACGATACATGTAATATCATCTTGTGGCAGCTATCGTTTAAACAACATTTTTACATGCCTGCGTTGAAACGTTCATGATGACTTCTTTTTGCCGTATCTATAAAAAGAAATAGAATTACGTACTAAATAGCACACGTTTATAACGATGTGATGTTAAAATGAACTTTATCTATAAATAATATATGTGTATTAAGAAATTATATGTGTAATACATTATTATTACATTCAGTCATTTAATATCTGTTATCTTCCACTTAATTTTCCACGATTTAGCATTTTTGAGTTAGATTTATATCCGTAACTCTATTTATAAGCTAAATGAAGTTTGCATCATTTTTAGTAAATGTCTGACATAAAAAATAAATGTATTGCAAATTGTTTTTAAAAGCACACAATAATAACATTGTGCAAATAATATTATTTATTTAATATCGCTTATATGATAATTAATATTTTTAATATTATAGCGTTTAATGTGTAATTGAGTGATAATAAATCATAATATTATTATAATTCGAGTGAGATAATCTCACATTTTTACAATAAAAAATATTAATTTTAATTGTAGCGTTTATAAAATATTTAAAAACAGTGTTATTTATTAAAACATGTTTCTAAGATCTTCATATACTTTTGCGCAAAACTAATTTTACTGACTTCATTTCGCTGCAGTTTATGATATACTCTCGGAATAATAATTTCTAGGATGTATATTTATATGTTGGTATATTCGAACTTATTTACATAAATTAATTTCTTTTGCGTAAAGGTTGGTTGGTAAAATATTAATATAAATTAATAATTCAATAAAAAGACAGGAGTTTACTCGCGCTTTGAGATTTGAGAATTATATAAATAATTACGTGTCTCACAACGAAAGAATTTTCTTGGCATATAGGTAATGTGATGCTAATTACTTCTCTTCGGATTACCAAATTTATTAATTTTCTTATTGAAGCTCGTAAAAAGAGAAAGAGACACGCTTTATTCTTTCATGTGGTTTTTTTTATGAATGAGATCCAAAAATAGCACGTTGTACATACGTATGAATGAGGTAACGTATGTTGATACCTACATAAAGGCAGTATGATATTTGGTAGTTTTGTAGATGAAATGATTTTAGAAGAAATAAACATATTGTGTGCCGTATTTTAAATGTGGTGATTTCTATCAACTATTTTGCAGTTAAGAAAGAAGCGCGTTTATGTACTTTTCCACTGTAGATTAACTTTAGTCTCGATTTAGTTTAACTTGAAAGACTGTAGTAGAGCCATGCTGGATCTATTATGCTAATATACAACTAATAGTGATGTGGAACAAATAACACAGCTTTTCAATAACGCTGTGGCCAGGAAATCAAGATTCTTGATTCGAAACATTTCAGAGTAAAGTATGATTAAAATATCAAACATGTATATGTACAAGGGTTTCTAATGAGGATGACCGTTAAACAAATTGACAATGTAATAGGATTAGCTCAAGAAAATTGCGACTGTTTATTGTAATTTTTATGTATATATACCATTGAAGACGATCATATTAAAATGATCGAAACTTTTGGAAATTAATTATTTTGATTACCTAATAATGTTGTATATTAGCATAATAAATCCAGCGTGGCTCTGCAAGTCCCAATCTTTCAAGTTGAATTATATTTCAATTATATTCATTTAGAGTCTTGTTATAAATTCTCAATTTGTCGATTTAATTTACTATTTTGTTTTAATCCTTACAACTAAAAATAGATAAAAGTTAAACTAAGTTATATATATAAACCGAGATTGAAGTTCTACATTGGTATAAAAATAGACATTAGTCGAACATAGATGTGAAAGAATGTATTCGATATATTTCACTTTCTGGAAACATTAGTATAATTATTCTTTATACCTATAATCAACGTGAAGATAAGAGCGATATCTAATTTGAATATTTAATTAGATTAGATTATCAACTACAATAACTATCAATTATTATTGAGCTTTTAAAATTTATTATGTTCTTTGTTTGCTTCTCGTGAAATCTAGATTGTACTTTCGTGTCAAATGGTCGTGTCAAATGGTTGTTAGTATCAGGACTCGTTTTATCGATTTCTTCTGTAAAAGTGAACCTGACCTGACCAACGGTTGTGCCCACGGTTATGGTTGTTTATGTGAACGCGAAGGTTAAGGGTCAGTTTAATTTAAAGAGTAGAGCTCGGACAAAGTCTGCCTCTGTTCGAGGATACTCGATTAAAGCAAATCAATTTATCGGAAAGTCATATCGCGATTTCTCAATAGATTATTTCTAGATGATTGCACGGTCGATATGATTTCATATTTTCTCTCTATGCAACACGCAACACGGTATCTTATCTTTTGTTGTGGATGAAACAAGAGGATTTGAACTTTCAGATAATTTAATTCAATACTTGTAGCCACACGGAAGCCGCTATTAGAATCTTTATATTTAGTATGGTATGACACGATTTCGATTTATTACGCATTTAATATAAAGCTCGTATTTATACTACATAGATGACATATTTAATGTATTTGATATATTGAACATCTTTAAATATTGTCTATGAACAGGAATGTATGTGCGAAGGAAATTATCACGATCATAGCGACATTTATAGCAGGAAACAAATAGCTTCTAATTGCCCCGCGTAACAAACTTCGAACAATGTTTCATGCAATTGAGATTGTTATGTGGAATTGCTGTTCGCATCTACGAGAGAGGAAAAATCTCACGACCCGGTTAATAGATCCAGCGTCGTCTCGGATCTATTAAATAGATAACTTCATCTAGCAATTTACAATGGCACCATTGAGCAATTAAGTCTCGTTCGCCGGTTGCGCCTATACGTCGCAGTGTGCATACCATAGTTTTGTGTTCAGAATAATTTCTTTTTAGTAATAGTCTGCTTTATAATATTTAACAAATCAGAATTTTCTGATTGAATTTATTATAATTCTTTAGTTGAGATAATCAGAATTTTGATTTATATGATTAGAATTTTCTGGTTCGTTCATTTTCAATCAGAAATTTTTCTCAATGTAGTAATACTTATTTGACATTACATTTGTAAATTCAATCTCTTATCTCGCAAGCTGAACATTTTCGCGTTGTTTACATCGTTAATCATTAAATGTATCGGCATGAAATTCACGAGTAGATATTTATTGAAAGAAAAATATTCTGTGCGACATTTTCCTTTTAAGGAATATTTATTCGTGAATTTTATGTCGACGCAATAATGATTAATGGTGCAACGTGAAAGTGTTCAACTTACGAGATAAGAGATTCGATTTACAAATGTAATGTTAAGCGAGCATTAGAAAAACATTTAGACGTCCTATTTATAGAGCGTACTTAACCATGTTTGTTGTTGTATTTTTGGAATTCGCATTACTCGTAACGAAGAAGAAGTCTCATTCTTGTATATTGTTCTTCGAACTGTATATGCGTTTCTGGAGCAAACAATGGCAGAATGTACGTTCATACAAAAATATATCTTTCGGGCATGCAATCGGAGAATTTGCCAAATCACTTTTTCGCTTACGAAAAGAATATCAGATTATAAGAAATATCAAATGAACCGACATATTTTTTAACCAATATTATTATTATAGGAGTATCTATAAGTAATGTCTTTTTTTCAAATTGAATAAATGTTGCCACCTTGTTTATGGATGTAATTTATTGTTACATAGCTTATATACTAATTATTGACATTTATTGTGAAATTTCCAAAGAATTAGAGTATACTGTCAAGAATGGAAGGCCAAAGTGTAAGGTGCATATTAGACATTTGATGCTTTACGAGTTTCTAAAGGTTAACAATGCTACTTACCACAAGTGCAATTATTTATGTTTATCGTAGTGCCTTGGATATCAAAATGTAATAACATTGGTTTAAAAAATTTAGAAACGATGATTTCGATCTTCTTGATTGACCAAAATCTGGAATATATATAATATAACATAAATTTATATTTTAATATTTGTAATACAATTTTTCAAATTTACATGAAATTTATAGACAATTCTCTACAATTTCAGAAAAGATTAAAATAATATCATTAATTTAACATTTAAGATTCCGTTGCTCTTTCAGTTATTAGATATTATTTTGCAAAATGAAAAGAAAAAAATATTTTCCACGTAATCTCATATGTATTCTTTTCTCGTATAACATATCGAGTAATCCGATTGAAAGCTATTTCGATCACACGTGTGTAGGTTTATATTATCAATTCTCTTCAATTTTCCCTAATTATTTATTTCTCTCCTCAGGTGTAGCCATGAATGATTCACTCGGCTAAAGCAGCCAGCACGGGAGTTTCTCCGATTTCGAGGCACCGAGAGAGACTCTAAGAATCAATCGAGATGGGTGAGCTTCTAGGATCTGCGAGTTTTCTTCACCTCGGCGACATTGTTAGCCTCTACGCCGAGGGAAATGTGTCTGGGTTTCTTTCCACATTGGGGTAAGTGAGAGATGAAAAAAAAATAGAATTTCTAACTAAGGGAATTAGATATTTTAGAAATAACGTTCGTGAGCTATCATTTAATCGCGCTGCAACGCGACAATTTTTAGCCATGATTTCCTACGAGTATTTTCATATTTCTTTGCATGAGAAAACGACGGCAAAAACTTTTGTTTGATGTTTACTTCTTTGAGAAGAGAGGCCAAACATACGTTTACGTATACATACAGGAAAACATCAAAGAAAGACCGTGACCGGTTGCAGCGAATCGTACGCAATCGATGATAACGTTTCAGAAGAACTCTTTTCTTTTTTTTAAGTTAAAAAAGAGTTTTAATTAAAAATATGCGTTTCATGTGGCATATGATGGATGAAATGGAATCGTTGGCGCAATTCATCGTATTATACCTTAAATAGCGGAATATTATAAAAATTAATTTAACTTTTAGTATAGTTTTTTACAGAATTTTTTCTACTCGAAATTTAATCTTTTTTTGTACGTAAACATAAAAATTCGTTTACGCATTATTATTATATGCAGAAATGTATTAAATTAATTGAACTTAAAGTTCTTTTTATAATCACATTATCAAATAACAGGAATTGTATTACGTTTTTTGATACGTAGTTTCATGTGCACCAGTATATCTCAATAATTCATCAGCATCAAGCAGCTTCAAAAGATAGACATCTTGTAGAATTTCGATCTTATTTACATTCCAAGCACAACGAGCTGCTGACCTTAGATATTTATCTGTTCGGACTGTTGCATCCTCTGTTCGAGGTATCTATCGAACCGACTTATCATTTCCGTGATTCTCTGTATCACTTTGTGGTTTCAAGCACACTAGCTCTACGTTGAAAGTTATGGTCGAAGTTTCTTAAGTCTTAACGTGGTGTTCAGTATGTATTAATACTGAAATTTACTAAGAATATTGAGGAAATATTAAGAATTATTATCGTTGAATATCGACATTTTATGTTGTGAAAATTAACGTTTTCTAATAACATGACATCTTTTATACAAATAATAATTTTTGTAAAGAATATGTGAAGATTTTTTAAGACTAACATAATATAATGAAAAAAACATAACATAACATAAAACAAGAAATAAAATACAACATGATGGAAGAAAAAAATAGGAGAATAAAATTTATCCTCTTTTGATGAAATAATGATTTAATTACATAATGTTATCATGCATTAGTATCTTTAAAATGATCATTGTTTTATATTATAGACACTTGATAATGCTAGTATTATTGCTACTATTGATTGAAAACAACAATATCGTACGATTATGTTAGACACTTTATGCTTATGTAATTTTGCATGCAAATTCTAACAAAGTTCGTAGTAAATCGTATCAAAATGTTTTTTTTCTCACGCAACAAGTGCTACACAGAAGAGATTGTATTCGTTTACACCTGTTTATTTGTCATGCACTGCTTCAGGAAGCTGCGCACTTATATGTATGTGTTACATGTTCTAGTCAGCTCATATATTAACTGAAGAAAACTTTACTTCCAGATGTGTAAATATTTCTGTCCCAGATTTCTTCTTATATTAAAAAACATAATAGTTAAAAATAATGTAGTCAAGAAAAATTATAATTATTTTAAGAAAATTGTTTTGATGTCGGAGCATTATGGAAGAACTTTGCATTATTAAAGAATTTTACTGTATACATTGGCATACCGGCGATTGTGATTTTTAATTAATTTAACTGAACTGCAGCTTAACATAATTAATCCGACTTATTGCAATCTACTTAAGGCTGAAAATTGGAAAAATATTGAAACAAATATTGATTCGCTATAAAATTTTAACAAGAAAAACGTTGATTCGAATTGTACTTGTTTGTTCGTAGCTTAAGCTTGCAATTTCGTATACGTAACACTAAAAAAATTCTTCTTTTGCACATTTATGCACTCTCTAAATTTCTTGGAGTGAAATCTCATTCCAAAAGAGTTAAAATACTGCCATTATTGAAAAAGAATGAAAAATTTGCACTCTTTAATAAGAGTAGATTTTCACTATTTTTTCACTCTTTTGAGATTCCACTCCAAAAGAAAAGAATCTCACTCTTTGTTTTGGAGTGAATCTCCAGAAGTGTGAAATCTCATTCCAAAAAATAGTGGCAGTATTTTAACTCTTGAAGTGAGATTTCATTCCAAGAAATTTAGAGAGCATGAAACGATTTTATGAAAATTTATAAGGGGAGGGAAAGTGTATTTAATATAATATTTTTGATGAGAAATCGCCTGGTCCTTTCAAGTTTATTTCCATATCGTGCGAGTCAATTACAGTTTGACACCTTTGACGTCCAACCTGCTCGCCAGTGATTTTATGGAAATTCATAACGTTAACTGTATGTATCGCGTGCAGAAGTTTCGTCTTACTCGCTGAGAGGCCGGTGTCTAAGGGTGTAAAGTTTCTTCCGCATTTACACTTGAGAGAACGGCGTTAAAGCGAGAGCCATGCGAAGGTTCCACGTCAATATGAGTTCTACAGGCAAGGCGTATTATTAAATTCGCACCTGCGTATAAGGCCTCGCGATCGATGAGCAATTATTTCACCCGACTTTAGCAGCGTCGTCGTGGATGTGTATTACCCGCGCACTGATGAACCTGACGAGCCGACGTCACATGGACGCCGGGTAATAAGGTGGGATCGCTCTTTGTATAATCCCCGACGTCGTCGTCGAGCCCGCGTACTCAACTGCGCAGATTTCCCTCAAAAGGGTACGCGACGCGGCATTAAAATACCTTCGAGCCGATATTCTCATCTTGCCCTGATTACGAACCGGATAAAATAAACAGACGGTGAGCGTGGGGGGAGGGGGGGAGGGATACTCGACGGCTGTAATGAACGTTGATTTTTGCATGGATTACTGCTAATATGAATATAACGACCGCCGCCGGCGGAATAGCGCAATTCGCGCGATCTTTTTTCTCTTTTGTTGACGGCTATTTACGAGATTGGTTTAAAAGTGTTCCGGAAAATTGTTTTTTTTACCAGCTAAAAAAGTGATTTTGCATATAACGTTTAGCAAACATTTGTATAGTCGAAGTATTTTAGTTTGACCGACGCGTACTGGTTGGCCATGAAAGCAGCGAGCTGGTTTAACTATAGCGTTTTAAAACGATACTAAACACGATGCTTTTATCCGTTAGAGTATATGCAAATATCCGATAATAAACATCTTCTATATAGAAATGACCATCGTTAAAAATATAAGCGAGCATGATATTTCTCTTCATACTCCCTGATTCATATATTTGTTGTGATTTCCACGTAAACTGAAAGATACATAAATCATAATATCTGGTATTTAATTAGTCTGCATTTTCGTCGCTTCAGATTTATCTAGATTAATGATGCGTAATCTGCAGGTCGTATGCAGGGTTGACAAAGACTAATGTTTCTTTTTTTTTAAGAATAAAACGGTATGTTTTTTCTTTTTAATATTTCAAATATGCTTTAAACAGTATTATAAAAAAACCATGTTTAAGACGTATTAAAAACAACAATTTAACATGTTTTAAACTGTTTAAAACATGTTTTTTACCAACTCTGATCGCATGCGATCCACCTAATAAATTTTTTTTGCGAGCCGCCGGTTCATAGCCGAAAATATAAAATTACATTTTCTATTTTGTGCAAACAAAATAAATATTATATGTTTCGAAAGATTTTACCTATTTTTAAAAATGGTCTCTTGAAAATGACCCTTAAAAAAATTACGCATCACTGATCTAGAAGAAGTTTGCGTAACGGTGTAATTGTATGCACAGCTGAAACGGGTCGGCCACGTGTCTAATGCGGAGGATGCGTGATCGATTTTTCTGGGCGTATGTTTACGCGGTCATGCAATCCATGCAATAGACCTTTGACCCATCTGAGACGCGGCTTTTATTTCTTTCCTTTTCTTTCATTTTTGTTGTTGTCGAACGTTATTCATAAGCGCTTATTCGGAGAAGATGTCTCCTTGAATGATAATTCCACGAACGTCTCTCTTTGTTCGCAAAGATTGAGTAAAAGATAAATAGATCGAGTGAATATATGACAGATAATAGACGATATCAATATTGCAAATCCAAGTATGTAATAAATGTTTTCATATATGTGTACTCTCTAAAACTTTTAGAATCTCATTCTAAAATTTCACTCTTAAAGATTGAAAATTGAGTCTTTTTTAAGCCTGATTCAGTTTTCACTCTTTAAAGTGAAATTCCATTCTAAAGAATTTAGAGAGCAAGTGATTTTTTTCCGCGTAAAAATAACATTATTATACGTTTAAATGTATAAATTCATTTTTATATGCAGTGTGTTATTTTTATACGAAAAAATCACATGTGAAGGCACTTATTACACACTTGTATTTGCATTGAAATTAACACATTGAGTGATAGCCATCGGTGGTTGGCATCTGACTTTTCAGTGGTTTTGATAAAAATCGGTGAAATTTTTTTAATATCTGTAAAAAAAAGTTATTTATAATATAAAATTTTAAATAACATAAATAGTTAGATAACAACGTAAAATATAAAATATATAATTCAACACACTACATTCATAAAAATATATTCTTATTTAATCATGTTTTTTTTTATCATTGTATGCTCATGATAATAAAAAGTTCTATTATATCCTACACGATAAAACATACAAAACTCACTAGTCAGATGTGTGTTAAACCGTAATCACACTAGCAATTACGCGATTGTGATTGGCGATTACTTTTCAATCAGAGCAAAGCAGTCATCGATTGCTAATTGATTGAAAAATAATCGTCAATTACAATCGCGCAATCGCTAATGTGATTACCATTTTAACGATCATTGTATCAATAGCAATTGAGGAAAGAGCGAGCGCGCTACCATTTAGATTTTAATTTAGCTTGTAGATTTGAAGCAATATGTAAGATCACGCTGACGTTACATAAAAATTTAAGTATTCGAGAATGGCGTAAGGAAACGAATGACGAAAAAGGGGGAAAGGAAGGAGAGACACCTTTTTAATAATGGATCACGTACGAAACCGTCGCGTGTTCTCTCGAAACCATGAGTGTATATTTTCGGATGCGTAACAGACAGGACTCGTTCGTCGTTCACGAGTTCTCGTAACTTGTGGCTGTTTTGCGTGGATTTTTAGAAGCTCGTACTTTACCGTCGTTTGATGCTGTGAAACACTCGTGGTAAAATATTCTCTTGACGATCCACGGAAGGAGTAGCAGAGATGCATCCATTAAGCGCGTTTCAACATTATATCGCGGAAATAGGTCGCACACGTTTTCGCCCAAATTGCTAGACATGCGCTTTCATGAATGAATACCGTGTTTAAGATCGCAGTGATCTTATCGGTTTTGTGTCTAGGAGTGAATTTGGAATATCGCTCTCTGATTTTCTCTCGTTAAACATCTGCACAAAAGTGGACGAGATCAAATCGAAAATATCGATTTCGTATTTATTCTTGTGCAATCAAAAAAAATTTTATCAGTTTTATAGAGTATATTGTTAAAATCCCTCACGATTTATATTATCTGAAAATAATATCGTCTAACATTTATAAGTAGTAAACCTACATTGCAAAAAATCATCGCATTTTATAGAAATATTTGTAAAAATAAAAATCATTTTTGTTTCGACTTAGATTTTTTATTTTACATACAAATCTTTATTGAATGTTTTATCTATTTTTCCTTTAATTTATTATGAAAATATTCATTATTTTGATATTCATTATTTTGATTACTCGACTTATTTAAAAAAAAAAAAAGAAAAATCTCTTCGGGCTCGTATCGTTTTATTTTGCTTTTTAGTTAGATAACATCGACATCAAAACTTGTTTATACGCTACAACGTTTTAATAGTATTTTCATTGATCGCGGTTGTTTCCTTAAACGCTTAGAATTACCGCGAGTACGCACGCAAGGATCGCGAATGCAAACATGCGACAAGGGACGCTTTGCGTGCCGCCTTTCATTTTCCTAATTATTGCGTTCCGTTACAACGTGATGTGAATACCAAATCGATCGAGATGAGAGAGCGTGAGTTTCGGTACCGGCAGTGATGCACGTTAATGAAAGAGCGTCTAATTTGTGTACTCAATAAATGCATCGGCACGTGAAATCATTGATAATGAATGTCGCGGTTATCCGCGGCGCGCATCCGTTTTATTCCGAGGATTTAACGACAATGATGATGGGACTATTTCCAGAAGCACGATTATAGCCGTGATGAGATTGCCCTTATTCTCTGGCGAGCAGGTCGGAATCTCGTTAAATCTTCGCATTATGTTACACGCCTCAGCTGATATACGTCGTAGAATTTTTAAATTATTATAATATTCTCGAAACTTTGTTGAGATGATTCTCTAAAAAACAATTATGTTTTATTATATTCTTAATTCGATACTAGATCTTTTTTGTGCTTTCATTATGTTGTAATCTTAAAGATAGGAAGTGACTAACTTCTTTCCGCGAAATCGCGCTCTATGATAAGACTTCTATTTATCTTGTCTGTTTCTCAGTTACTGACTTTTGTTTAATTGTTATTTTTTTCTAAAATTTTTTTAAATTGAATTAATCTTTATTTTTTCGATATTAAAACGCGTCATTTATATTTTATTTGATTATGATTATTTTAAGAAAGAATTGCTTATTGACCTTTAGATAACAGGGGTCTATTTTTCAATCGTACAGTTTTTCCTTGAGTAAGATTTGTTACAATTCATTATTTCATTGTATTATTTGCTTCAAAATATGATAATGTTTCAACGCTACTATAATGGCTTTCCTGTTCTGTAAAGGTTAAATGAAGATTCGTCTGGAAGCTCAGTTCTTAATAATTCATAATGAATGAATCTTCAATTCGTTGTACTGTAATCTTGTTTGTATTCTGTTCGTATCGTTGCCTACATGAAGTTTGATTGAGAAGAAAAGTGTTTCTCAACTTTGCTGCGTCTCGTATAATAATAAGTTCGAAGTGTCACGGATCGTAGTGGCTTTAGAGAACGAAACTTTGTGCAGAGAAGCACGGTTGAATTTCTCATAAATCACCCAAGTTGGCACGTGGCCGTGGGTTGTAATAATTTAAAGATTAGTAGTTTGCGCGCGATCAATGTGTCATCCGCGATCAAAACTCGTAAAGATGACATTCGCGAGCTGATAGTGTCACGTCGACACACGCAACATACACACTTAAAATTTTATATATAATATTTAAGGATCGATGAGACCGTAAATCTTGTAAACTTTTACGAATCACTGGCATTTAGCCATCGTTAATAAATCGTCAAATATAGCCTGTGCAAGTTATGCAAGATCAATTTCTAAAGATGACCCTCGCGAGTTTACATCGTCGTTTCCATGCATTTCAACTGTTTCATACTCGGTAGAATCATAGACGTAATAAACACAGATTGCACTGAGAAAAAAAAATCTTAATTTCAAAGAAATATTTCTTTGCTCGTATTCAAACAAATTATTATTTTGGATCAATGTAAATTTCTTTGAAATTAAAATATACTTTTTAAAGTAAAAAAAGTATCTTAATTTCAAAGAAATTTTCATTGATCCAAAGTAATAATTTGTTTGAAAATATGAGCAAAGAAATATTTTTTTTAATTTAAGATATTTTTTCTCAGTGTGTGCATTCCCTGAGCTTAGCATGTGTGTTTCGTTAAAAAGAATAGAACATATCAGCATCTCGTCTTTAATTCGATACTTTAGAAAGAGAAAGAGCTATACGCTACATTGTTACATATCAAAGGTAACCCAATCCCTTGAGTTAAATAACACACACACACACATTTTGTTATTTTTAACTTCCATGTATCAAAATGTAAATTAATCCATTTTTGTATTTAGTTTCAAAGTAAACAACATCTATATTAACGTATGTTTCACTTAATTAGCAAATGTAAATAAAAGTATAAACAAACATGAATGATGCAAGTAATAAATTACATTATAAATAATATAAATGATAAATATAAATGATAAATTTGGATTAAATTTAATATATTTTCTAAAATTAAGTTATAATTCCATTGTTTTAATCAAATTACCAACATATTAAATAGGAGCAGTGGCGAACAGAAATAATTACAAATAACTCAAATTCGAGTATAATTTGAAATTATGAATTGAAGAGTGTATTAGGTACCTCTTTCTTTCTAAATAGTGACAATTTCATAAGAATGCAGTCTATTCTTATTAAATTTATAGGTAGAATCAAGTTCTTTTTATATATTATGCTTTTTGTGTATCGCCAGTAAATAATAATCCATAAAATAATTCCGAGATATTAGTTGCTCAACGCATTGTGGCTGTCACGCCCGATTTTGTAATGATCATTAATTCGTATTGTCACTTCAACGCCTAAACCAGTTTGTTCCAGAAGTCGTTATGATTATGCCTTTTGACGTGTGAGCGCGCCATAAATCAGCGTCGCACCACCGGTATAATAATTCCGCGATGCTGTACGCGTGTAATATGACCGTTGCTCGACATGAGCGGTATTTACATTTATTCACAATGCCGACATTTAGCGGTATTATGTTGTTTCGTATGCACATTTGTTACGAGCCGACGGCTCGCTACTAGTACAATAATTTCGTATATTGTTCAGGCAAGAGAAGATCGTGGTGCGTGATAAAACGAGATTCACGAATTGTTACTAATACTTGTAAGAATCGCGCTGTTTCACAGTACAATTATTATACATCACAGACCACCCTTACAGAAATTTAATGCTGGCCAATACTGAAAGACGATAATTAATTACTTATTTTAAATATTAAAAACACTGTTGCTCAGTACTTGTAGTACTCCAAATAAGTATAAATTAATTACTGCCTTTTAGTATAAATTAACTAATATTAAATCGGCCAATATTAGAGTTTGTAAGGCGTTGCCGAAATATAATAATCTCGTGGCATTGTGTATGCCAGAGAAGCAACGCGCAATATTAATTCGTGGCATCCGTGGAATTTACTCAATTTCACGAAATTGATACAGGTCGAATGCAGATAACGTAATACGCGATTTGTGTATTATACGTTGCAGGCGATTTCGACGTTGTTGACAGAACAACTAATTACCGTTTCTCTCATGATGTAACATCTCCGATCCCACGTGCACCTGTCACTCGCGTTGGTCGCGGTGACAGTCGATGCGGTAACTTGCCGCGGATGAAAGGGCTGTTAATTAATGCTCGCGCGAGCGATGTTGTGATGGTTGTAAAAACACCGGCGAAGTTAGGCGCGAAAATAATTATTTGCGAACTCGTCTCGTAAATTGCGAGTTTAATTTTCCGAGCGTAAGGTGTTTTCATCGAGCAGCAGGTGGCGCGTATATATTTTGGGTCCTGTCGCCCGATCTTGCTTCTTCCTCAGCTTTATGCAAGTATTTTAACGTTGTTGTATCGGATACTGATACTCACGTATTATTATGCATTATTATGCGCGTGCTATAAATAAATAATATTTAAACGATGAGCTATTTGTGCGTTATTTGATGTTTTTGTAATCGATGTTCGAAGCCAAAAATACAAGCGAGGGATCCTGTTCATACAATAGCGTTTGCCGAAAAAATAGATTAAATATGACTTTAACGGTCATAACGTCGCTTGACATCGTTGAGTCAAAATGTTACATACATGTGTATCATGGCTTATATTTTATTAAATATAACTTTTATTAAATATAACTTTGTTAATTGTGTGTTCCTACCGTCGTCTACATTACATCATTGAGATAATATGAGATTGTAGAATTGCGAAAAGTGAGATTTGATCTCTTTGATAGTTTTACATATGGACCGCATTTTATGAATACAACTAATTTTTCACTGGACAATATAATTTAACCGAATTTTCTGATAATGTATGTAAGAGTGTTTGTTATTTTACATTGAAAATGACCCGATCGGTGACGAAACGTTTGAATATTGTATATATACGTTTATTAAAGATCTTATATTATAATTGGCTCGTTGCCCTTCTTTTATTTATTGTCTTATTATAGTGTCTCTAGCCAGAATCTGGCACCATTGCCCCCTATACCGGGGGCATCCTCCTTATCTTGATAACATTCGATGACTTCATTTGCACAGCTTGTGCACACTGATTATTCAATTGCCACAAGCATATGGGATTTATAGTTTTAATGCCAATTTCGAACGGCGGATTTTTCGAATGTTTCTGTGGGCAAGGATACTCTCGGAAGGTTGCCGGCCTTTTCCGAGAGGAGACACGAGCGTAAATATTTTGGTTCCTACCGGGATCGAACCCGGGATCTCTGGCACGAGAAACCAGTGCACTATCTGTCATACCACGCTCGTGCTCTTCATTGTCGCTTCGGAATCACGATGATAAAGATATTTATTAATGGCTTAAGAGCAGATTTATTAATTCTCGTGCTATATAATTTGCGGTTTATAATTTAGTGTATCTTCCGATTGTATGCAAACGCACGTAATTATTTATAGACGTAAATTGGTTGTATTACGCATATATATTTATTCATGGTAGAAACCCAAATTACCGAAATTATAGGCACCAATTTTACTCATTTGAATATGTGATTGGAAATTTATTAATAATAAATGAATCATGAATAATCAATCGCAAATACGTTTTCTGTTATTTTAACGTACCGATTTTAATATTAATTACATTGGATTTTCGAGGGATGCTATTGCTCATTTCGCACCTGCGAGCAATTATGCGTTTAAATCTACGGAATTTTCATTTTTTTTAAATATTCATTGACGATTTTAACGATATTTTGAATTAAAAATGCGGGAACGTCGCATGCATCTCGCCTAAAGAATTTATATATTTTTATATTTGCAATTTTGTGCACGCCCGAGTTGCTCGTCTTCCGCTTCATTTCTGATACTTCAACAACAAACACAGCAACAACAACGTGACAACGGCGATTCTCTTGTAATCCCAGCTGCGCTCGATGCAGAGTAGCAACGGTGACACGGCGTCGCTAGAAATAACAATATCGGATTTTGTACATGTATATGTATGTGTGTTATCCTATAGTCGTCATAGCGCTTTCTGATCTAAATAATATTCCGAGTTATATGCCCGCTTTGGAAGCCGCATCTCGTCTGCTGGAACCGGTCATTTTCTTTTTTTAACTCTTTTTGCTCTCGTGCCACGTTCAAATATTATTCTTCCATTGAAATAATTACGACGTCTCTTGCAGCTTTGTTTTCAGCGGCTTTGTCACTCGCGCAGACGTTGTTAAATCGCGCTACGATATTTCAAGGCTGATGAGTATTTCCACGTGGTATATTAATATTCGCGATATTGCGGTTACAAATAAATTTCTTGAAGAAGATGGTAAAGAAGAAGCAAGGAAACTGTTAACATTTTTATGTTGTGTACAAAATTTGTGATATAGACATTTGCATATATCATTTGCTACAACAATGACTGACAACTCAAATGCAAAATTTTTCAGAAAGAACATTTGAATGTTTTGAATTATTAAAATTTTATAATATCTATTGATTTCGAAATGCAATTTTGATATAATAACCGTAGAATTTATAAAGGTATGTCTTTTAAAGTATGATTTTTTTTTCTTTATATTTCCATTCTTTTCCTGAAAGCAATTCAAAATCATTTTTTAGTCATGTCATTGTTGTAGGAAATTAGCGATATGTCACGTAACGATTAAAATATCTAAATTTAAATCGTTTCTAAATTATTGTTCATTCAAAGTTCATTTTAAAAGATCTTTACAGATATTTAAGATCTTTAAGATATAAAATAATAACACTTTTTTAAAAATTAATTTTTCCGTTAATATCGTATTTGCCGTCGCAATTCACTTTCGAAACTCCGCTTATTTTCAAGAATTCTGAGGAGAGAATGATTTTACCCGTAAAAGTTTAAAAAAACATTTCAGATATCTCGCGCTGGATAACTTTGACCCGTTACGTAAGACGAAGCAAATTCGTTTTTTATTCACCGCGACGGCTTCAGAAACGTAAAGCGACATTAATCATGAAAGCGTAAAGCGCTGCCGTTAATCACGCTAAGTACACACGTATTTGCGGCCATGTGCCATAGACAGGTACGACGATGCACGGGAGTTCTCTCCCTGTGTTTGCACACCAAATGGATGGAGGTTCTTCGGTGTGCTCCGACTTTATCGTACAATTCATCTATTGTTTCGGCAGCTCCGCTGTCAGGAGGTCGCCCAAAGTGCTCTATTATCCGACACGTTCCCTTCAATGCGAAAACAATCGATAAATCGTCGACTGTGCACAGCGGACGTGAAAATCAGTTACAATTAATTGAAGCAGTCTCGCGAGAAGCAGTCACCCATGCAATTATTTTTGTTGTAAACGAATTTAAAGTTGTGAATACCCTTTGAAATTTTACCGCGAGCGAGCTTTGTGCTTGAAATCTTTATACTGTTTATTAGATTTGCTTATTAATTTTGCTGTAAAGGCGAGTAGAGAAAGAATGTATAACGCTATTTGCATCATGCTAGTGCTTTCCACGAAAATGAAATTGATATTGAAATTTGTTTACCGTTTTTTGAAAGAATAGACAATTTATATATTTTATTAACTTCTGTTTATTTATGTGATTTTACGAGAGAATTATATTCTTTTTAAATTTATAATTTATACGCGTTACATCTGCCTCTTTTATGAAAATGTCAAGGATTATCCGATGTAAGGTATTTCTCTTGTGTAGATTGTGGATTTAGATGAGATGTGAATTGTGAATAACATTCCCGTCGCCTTCAATTCGCGAGGAGCTTTGCTGGGAGAAACCTAATCGCAATCTTGTTAGCAAGTTAGAGAAGCTTATATTTATACATACTCAGTAGCGGTTAACAAACAACATTTTCAATGGTTGTCAGAAAAAGGTAATTAATTTTAAAACGCAGTTTTCAGACAGATGGTCGAGGAAAAATGCGGTTGGACGACTTACGAATGTTAATACTAATCAATTAATGCGAATGTATACAGCGCGATAAGGATCATGATTTATATTGAAAATACATCTTGATACGACTTACAATAAGTATTTAATTAATAAAATGTTAATCGATGTGATATTTAGCCCGTTATCTTAATTATTAGCTTCCATATAAACCCAGATAAGCTAGCGATGATATCTCGATTTGTACTCGAGATTGAGTCGCAATCCGAGCATGTGATAGTTGCAAGCTACGCTTCATGCTGTTATTTCTCGGCGACGTCGTATACTTTACATTTCTGTGTAAATTTAATGCATGCTTAACTCGGCAACGTTTCTAATTATTCACCTTGAATTCTTGCGCGATTATATTATGCAAGATGTGGGATCATTCTACGTCCTATTAATGCGAGATAGCTGGATCAATAGTTCGCTTGGTGTCTGCCGAGTTGCGATCGCACCTTTGTCACTGCAAAGTGACGTCACATTCTACTTCGACATTTCTATTGTAAACTTTTTTCCCGCGGAATGCTACACAAAATCGCATACGTAATACATGTAGCGTACAATATAAAAAAATTGCAGAATTCGCCAACAATGATGATCGTGGAGTGCTTAGTTTTTATGCAACAATTACGATAAAATTTTACGATCGTGACAGATAAAAACAGAGAGTAATAGAAAAAATACACGTGGATTTTTTTGTTTGTATTTTAAGTGTCTACATTTTTTATAGCAGCACAAATATTGCTTTTATAGTAATTCTTCGCACATGATTACGTACGGTATAAAAGCCTCTTTCTCTCTCTCTCTCTCTCTCTCTCTCTCTCTCTCTCCCTCCCCCGTTTTTACGCAATGCTTTAAAGCTGCCACTGCTGCCAGGCGCAAGACAAGCCTCAATATCGACCTATAGGTCGCTATTTCGCTCCACCTGGACCACATTTATTTAACGATGGCTCGCCCGCAATGTCGATATTGCATAGTTGTAAAGCCGGAGGTGTGGCTATATTATGTCCGCTCCACGCTGGAACTTCATGTATTATCAGTGTTACGTGACATATAATATGCTAGTGTGATATGATTAGACTAGTCACTGCAAAAAAAGAAAAAGCGCAAAGTTAATGCGTAATAAATATTCAAAGAATATATTTTCTATTATGATATGTAGTACACTCGTATACTAATAATAGTTTTGCTTTTCGAAAGAAGACAGACTTGTGTACGTACTTTATTCTTTGATAAACGAGCGATTTTATGAAATTATTTACTTATTGTTTTAAAACGATTAATATATTATATTGCATATTTGTTAGTTCGACAATACTATTTTCAGACTGGTTGACGACAGGTGTGTAGTATGTCCCGAAGCTGGAGACTTATCGAATCCACCGAAGAAATTCAGAGGTAATTCAAATTTTTGAAATGTTTTTGTCTTTGCTTTTTGATCGATTCTTTATTTTTAATTATTAATGGCATCTTTTTTAATATCTAATTTTTTTAAACATTTTATTTCACGAAAATTTAAGCAGACGATGTTAAGAATGTATTAAAAATGTGTAATAAAATAAAAAAATTACAAATTTTTCTATATTATATTTGAAAGTAATATGAAAGTTTTTTTGCTAGCGATTTAGAATCTTTTTTTTAGATAAAAAAATTATTTCAATAAAAAACAGATTAAGATAAAATGAGAAAATTTTCATAAACTATAAAATTGTATTGTTAAATATATATACATTAAATATTGACCTTATTGAACTGTTTCATGTATACTTATGTATACATCTATATTTATATGTATAACATTCATTTTTATACGGAAAGTATAAATTTCCAATTCCCATAATTTTTTTGAAGAGATTATACATCTGATACATCCGTAAAACAAACCCGAGAAATGTATCGAGCTCTAACGAAATATATTTTTTAGATTGTCTCTTCAAAATATGTCCCATGAATCGGTACTCCGCCCAAAAGCAATTCTGGAAGGCAGCAAAACAGAGTGCGAGTTCGGGTACAGATGCTATCTTGCTGAAAAGACTTCACGTAAGACTTGCGGAAAATGCTATACTGTTTAATTAATTTACAATTAATTAAAGAAATTACAGGAAAAACTCACTTGTACATATTTTTCTTACATATTCTAAAACTAGAAATGGTACATTTGTTAACATGCGTTGCTCTGAAGAGTAATTAGATGCACGATAACACTATACAGAATATTTATAGACATATTCAATCAGTTCTTAATATTGTGACCTGTTTACTGATTATTTAATGGAATTTGTTATTATTTTCCTCGATTGCCATTTAATGGGATTTATCTTTCTCTCAGCATGCGGCTGAAATTGAGAAGAAGCAAAATGAGACTGAAAACAAGAAACTACTGGGCACAGTGGTTTCCTACGGTAATGTCATACAGGTAAGAAAATAAATCTTTTTTTGCAAGAAAAAAATCCCTTATAAGTGACATTATTTTATTAATGCATATCTTGAGCGCTTTATGCTTGACCGCATATTCTTATAACGTAAAGTGGCTATATATATGAATAATAATAGATTTATCAATATCGTTAGGGGAGCTTTCCTCTTAACACCTTCTTTTTTCGCAAAGCGATCATAAAAACTGTTTGATACATCCATTGTATTGACGTAGTTATCTGCCTTGTATAAGTATTTGCTAATTAACGAGATTTTCTTTCTCCGCGATATTGTTGTCATGTCAGAAAATAGAAGTGGCATTAAGTGGCGGAAGTCTGTAGCACTAACAAGAGACACCTGTCCGGCACCGATTTGATTCTCCGTGAAATGTGTTGCTAAACACAAAAATCTAAGAGAGACACGTATTTTTTTATACGTGCGCTAACTCATTTAAGGGGTGAACACCTCTTTGAAAAAAAAAACGGTATTTCTATTTCGAGTCGAATACCGTCGGAAGTAAAAAATGGAAAAAAATTTTTAAACAAAAGTTGTACGATTTCAAGAATACTTCAGTCTTGTGAAGAAAAAAAATTTTTTTAATTTTTTTATTAACAATTGTTAAACAAGTAGCAGTTTTTAGCGCACGTATAAAAAAATATGTGTCTCTCTCTTAGATTTTTGTGTTTAACAACATATTTTACGGAGAATCAAATCGGTGCCAGACAATTGAGTGACGTCCCTTGTAAGCAGAGAGAGAGTGTTGCGCTTAGATAATTAAAAATTATCTAGATATAGATAAGATAAATCATACAAAATGTATCTTAGATAAGATGAAGATGATTAATTTTACATTAATCTAGATAAAGGTAAGATAAAGCCATTTCTTCATCTATATAATTATCTAAATAATTTTATCTAGATAACGGAAAATGCTGCTTGTAAGTCTGTAGCAAGTAATTAAATTTTCGTTTCACGTTGTAATACATTGTTGCTAAAAAATATGAAAAGATAGCACTTTGACTATCGGCAGATGAGATAACATCATAGAATGAACGTTATGTTGTACTTGTGATGTATTGTAGATTATATCTTCGATCGCAGCAAAGGACTCCATTAGTTCAATTAATTTCTGCTATAATGTATTCTTCATCGAATTATCGATTCTCTTATCTTTCATACACCTCGTTGATGTATTACATATAAGTTAATTAATCATCTTTATTTTATATTATCTCGGTTTATACATTATACGTTGTATTGTACGTTGCAAAATTATCTATTTATTATAACTTTTTTAACTTGCAAAATAATTTATCATAACAAAATACAATTTTGTTCCAATTGTTCACCGCGAATGTTGTAAACGCAAACGTACGAGTATGCAATTAGCATACAAATTAATTTTATCGACATTGCGCTGTGTGCGCTTATAAATAAATTTACATTATATTTATACGCGTTGAATATAGAAAACTGTTAAATTTATAATACGTCAAATTATATATGTCAAATTATACCCAATTTTAGTTATTTGTCTAGATCACCACACTGCTCTTACTCAATGTCATTAATTTAATTAATTGTAAATGACGGAGTTAAACAATTTAATTCAAGAAATGTATTTGACTTAAATTTAATTTACTGGGTACATACATTAATATGAATGTTGTTTACTATGAAACTAAAAATTTAATTGCAGAAATGGATCGATATATATTTTGACATACATGGAAGTAAAAAATAACAAAACATTATTTAACTCAAAGAATTTTAAATTATCTTGCTCTTTTGATCTCTACCAGTGTACGAATATAATTATTTATGACTTATCTGTGGCAGTTATTGCATCTCAAGTCAAACAAATTCCTGACGGTCAACAAGAGGCTGCCGGCGTTGCTAGAAAAGAACGCGATGAGGGTTTACTTGGACGCGAATGGAAATGAGGGTTCGTGGTTTTACATAATGCCGTTCTACAAGCTGCGTAGCGACGGTGATAGTGTCGTCGTCGGTGACAAGGTGATCATGGAGCCGGTGAACGCGGGTCGTCAAGGTCTTCATGTAGCCGCCAATTACGAGTTGAGCGACAATCCCGGCTGCAAGGAAGTTAATGTTGTGAATTCGTCCACCTCCTGGAAGGTGACCCTCTTCATGGAGCATCGGGAGAACCAGGAGGAGATTCTCAAGGGCGGCGACGTGGTGCGGCTGTTTCACGCTGAGCAAGAAAAGTTTCTGACCATGGACGAATACAAGAAGAAGCAACACGTGTTTCTCAGGACGACGGGCAGAACCAGCGCTACCGCAGCTACCAGCAGCAAAGCCTTGTGGGAAGTCGAGGTGAGCTGATTTATTTTGTATAAATTTATTTATAAAGATGCTTTTTTATTTAACATGCAATATTCGAAATTGAGTTTTTGACATTTTATTATTCGAATTCTTATATTGCGTTTATACTGATTGCTTTTATAAGACATATCTTATTTTTATAAGTAAATGTTCTTTATTTATTTGTTAATGAATAGGTGGTGCAACACGATCCGTGTAGAGGCGGCGCCGGCCACTGGAATTCACTCTTCAGATTTAAACATCTAGCAACTGGCCAATATCTCGCCGCCGAGGTTGACACGGATGAACCACGAGAACCTGTGAAGGGAAAGCGTGGTGTGACATTTATAGATACTTTGAAATTAATATGTTAGAGTATACATTCAGTGTTTTAAATTAGAAAATGGTTGATTATGTATCATAACTTGTTCCATATAAAAATACTTACTGTTTGCGATTAATTAAGGACAAATCGATCGTTTATACATATGATGATTTAATAGATCCACCTGGACCGGTCTATAGATTAGTGTCGGTGCCGCACAGCAATGAGATTAGCTCATTGTTTGAATTAGATCCCACAACTTTAACACGGGGCGATAGTCTGGTTCCGCAATCGTCCTTTGTGAGATTACATCACATATGCACAAATACTTGGGTCCATTCAACAAGCGTACCGATCGATAAGGATGATGAGAAGCCTGTGATGTCGAAGGTATTGTAGCGTATTCTAGTGATTACATTATAATTTAAGCGTCAAATATTGTAAGTAAAATTTATATAAATTAAAGAAATATTAATTAAATTAGGGTGTTTTTAATTACTGGTTAGGTGGGTTGCGCGACTAGTAAAGAGGATAAAGAAGCATTTGCTTTGAGATCTGTGTCACCGGTTGAAGTGCGCGATTTAGATTTCGCAAATGACGCTTGTAAGGTCTTGACGGCAATGAACAGTAAGCTAGAAAAGGGCACGATCTCGCACAATGAGCGAAGAGCTGTTACCAGCTTACTGCAGGACATTGTATATTTTATTGCTGGATCAGAAAATGAACAGAATAAATCCGAAGCGTTAGAATTAGTCGTTACAAATGTGAAGGATGGTCCTGTGAGGGACCGTCAGAAATTATTGCGTGAACAGTACATTCTTGGCCAATTGTTCAAAATATTGCAGGTATGATAATTTTTAAGTAGACATTGATTGTGTAGAGATATCAGTGTGAAAGAGAATGTTTCACGACACTTTAATTACAGGCTCCATTCTTGGAATCTGCAGAGGGTGAGGGACCATTTCTTAGGATAGAGGAGCTTAACGATCCGAGACACGCGCCGTATAAGTACATGTTTCGTCTGTGTTACCGAATACTTAGACTTTCTCAGCAGGATTATAGAAAGAATCAGGTATTGCGATATTGTGCTTGATACAATAAAAAGTGATCCCAAAAAGGGGTCTTTTTCGCCCGTTTTTGGGCCCTCAATGTTTGAACTGTGTGCCAAATGATACCCTACAATGACATATTAATTACAAAGAAGTTTCAGGTTGAGGTGACAATTGTTATCATAGCTGGAGGGAGTGTTACGTATATTACGTCCATGCGAAAATCCGATTTTTTTACATTCAAAGCGTCATTTAGCCAAATATTTCATAGGCAGGTAAAGCGGACTAAACTGAGTCAAAAAGTCCTTTATCTGGAATTTTCGCAATAGTTAACAAGATATTAATTACTAAACATTGCCGAAAATTGATCTTCAATAATTTTTTATTCAAATACTATCAATTTTACAGAAAAACTGCAAGAGACAAAAATTGTTTATTTTCTTTTCATAGAGCTCTAAGAATTTTTCCAGAAAATTTTTCAGAATTTTTTAATACTGTATTTTCTCATGTTAGTAAAAATAAGAAAATGCAGTACTAAAAAGTTGATAAAAAATTATAAAAAAATTCTAAGAGCTCTATGAGAAGAAAATAAACATTTTTGTCTCTTGCAGTTTTTCTGTAAAATTAATAGCATTTAAGTAAAAAATTATTGAAGACTAATTTTTCTACAACTTTTAGTAATTAATATCTTGTTAATTATTGCGAAAATTACAAAATGGTAGAGGACTTTTCGACTCAGTTTAGTCCGCTCTATCTGCCCATGAAATATTTGGCGATTATTTTGGGATATTCGTATGATGATAATTCGATAATGGACTTTGATTCCACCTCCCCAGTTCTGAAAACAATTGTCACCTCAACTTGAAACTTCTCTGTGATTAACGTCTCATTATAAGGTACCATTGGATACAGAGTTCAGTCGCAAAATGGGCGATTTTTGGAGTCACTTTTTGAATGAATGAATGAATAAATAGATGAATGAATGATTACGATATATCGTAAATATATATTATTTAAGAAATATTTTTATATTTTTTTTCTATATAGGAATACATTGCTAAACATTTTGCATTTATGCAAAAACAAATCGGCTACGATATTCTAGCGGAAGATACCATTACCGCGCTTTTACATAACAACAGAAAGTTGTTGGAAAAACATATAACAGCTGCAGAAATAGAGACATTTGTGGGTCTCGTTAGAAAAAATATGCGTAATTGGCAATCGAGATTTTTGGATTACCTGTCAGATCTGTGTATCTCTAATAAGAAAGCAATAGCCGTGACACAAGAATTAATTTGTAAAAGCGTACTTAGTGAAAAGAACAAAGATATTCTGATAGGAACAAAGTAAGTATAATAAACAATACAAACAATATTAATTTTTTTCTGATACATTTTATTTGCTCCAGAATGGTGAAGACCCAGGTAGAAGTTGAAGATATCGATGAGAAGCAAGAAAACGCGGAACCAAAAATCACTGTTATAGAGGAATTTGAAGTTGTACTGGAATGGAATAGTGGAGCTGTTAGTAAGCTTAATATGGTTTATTAAGGAGGTTCGCCTGTTAGTCGAAAATCAACTTATAGAGATATTTTTTATATGATGAGACAAATACTGTACACAAATAATTTCACAATTTGAGCAATATTGACTATAGTTTTCTTGTAATGTTATTCTGAAATTGACCATTTTAAGCATATCGCCTTATAGGACACAGTCATTCCGAAAATAATCACCTATTTAATATATACTAAGCCATAATAACTTAGCATTTTGAAAAACTAGGATTTGGCAGATGAAATATCAACAATTGTGTACAAAAAAGTAAAATCGGACTATACCATATGGATTTAAAGCTTCATTGTCACAAAGTTTACCTTTACCTCACGGATCGCATTAGTAGTAAGAAACTTGGCAACGCCACAGTGCATATCTGATAGGAGCCGTCCATATATTACGTGAGCATAATTGGAGGAAGGGGGAGTCAGACATTCTTAGGAATGCTTACATGGGGGGGAGGGGGTCGCATATATTCTTACGTAGACTTTTTGTCTGAAATTTTTTCAATGCAATTATATTGTTCGTATAATAATATTGAAAGAATCGTGTAACTGCCTTGAAAATTTTTTTAGTCTTGGACATTGAGCGTGTGCAAAAATCTTACGTAATTATAGGGGGGGGGTCTCCGAAATCCTTACACTTACTTACATGGGGAAGGAGGGGGGGGGGTTTAAAAATGGCCAAAAATTTACTTACATAATATATGGATGATCCTATACGAAGCCAACTTCATAGAACCTAGAATCTCTGATGTGACTGCTTGTCACATCGCGAAGTGCAACGTTGCCAAATAAAAAAATACTACGACATTCCGAGTCGTTGACAATCTTATACATTTGTTAATATTCTATATACTAATAATTTACTAAGAATATAAATAGTATTCACATAAATAGTATTTACAGTTCATTACATTAATATTACATATGATATGGAATCGCTGTAATGATAATTTATTTCAATTGCATTTTTGACTCCAAAGTATTAGGCGAACCTCCTTAAAAGATGGTAATATGCAAATTAATATGATGTTTAAGCAGAAATCAATGTCTTTGAGCGAGTTGTCAAGAGGAGCGAAAATGGGAAACGTTCAAGACTCAGCAATATTAGACTATTACAGGCATCAATTAAATCTTTTTAGTAATATGTGCCTGAATAGACAGTATTTAGCACTAAATAATCTGTCATTACATTTGGACATTGATCTTATACTTAAGTAAGTTGTACATTTATTTTTAAAGTAAGGATTATTGTTAAATCATTTGACACATCTCAATTTGTATGATATTATCTTTTGTAGATGTATGGAAGATGAAACAGTGCCATATGAATTACGCGCATCATTTTGTCGATTAATGCTACATCTTCACGTAGATAGAGATCCGCAAGAACAAGTAACTCCCGTAAAATATGCTCGTCTTTGGTCAGAAATCCCATCTAAAATGAGCATAAACGAGTACGTAAAGAACTTAATAACTTGAATAGAAAACAAGAATATTAAAACTTTTGTTTTTTTTCGTAATTCTAGTTACGATACGAATAAAATGCCGGACCAAAATAAAGAGGCTGTTCGTACTAAATTCAGTTCAACAATCATGTTTGTTGAGGATTATCTGTGTAATGTTGTCGCGAAAATGTGGTCTTTTGGAGATCAAGAGCAAAATAAGCTTACATTTGAGGTACATACTTTTTCCTCCATCTCTACTTATCTCTTAAATATATAGTAAGCTATAATTAATTTGTTGCTTTTACATATTTCACTATAGGTTGTTAAATTAGCACGTGATCTAATTTACTTTGGATTCTACAGTTTTAATGATCTATTAAGTTTAACAAAGACATTACTTAGTATTTTGGATTGTGTGTCAGAGAATGAATCCACCGATGGGAAGATACCTACGGGGGATATTGATTGTAAGTTTATTTAATTCTATTACATCCATTTAGTGAGACATAATCAATGAATTATGTTCTATATCATTTATTGACAAATTTTTAATAAACCCCATAAATAATATTTAGTAGTGAAAACATCGATTCATTTATATATATATACCATTCGTGCGCATGGTAGTACTCTCATAATATAAAGTAAAATTTGATTTACTTTTTTACATTATATAATGCATTGGTGTATCACCGATATGATAAATTTTCCCTCCTATTCTTTCAATCATTTTCATGAGCAATTTTTACATTCTAGTTTCGCTTTCAGAAACTTGTATATAATATTCTTTTTTATAGTACTGTAATATATTAGTACTATATGTAATCCATGCTTCTCGCTTATATAAAATCTCTTTGATAATAAAGTTTACTCAACTATGTGTGGTAAATTACTTATAATATACATAGAATGGTAAATATGTTTAAAACTAATCAATTTACTCTTGTAAATATTTTACCACAGCTGATACGGATTCTGAGGAGGCAGGTAATATCCTATTAGAAAGCTTATTAAAAGCTAATTAAACTGTACTATGCGGAATGAATATTAACAAGATTAAGCATGCAATCTTGTACATTGTACAAAGTAAATTCACAAAGCTCTTACATAGCTTTTGCTTAAATATTTTTATAACAATACTCTCTTGTTAGAAATAATTGCAAGCAATATGAATATAAAAATGTCCTATATTTACAATGTATGATATGTAATATCCTTAATTATTATTAGACAAATATAATTATTATTTTATTTCATTATTTTTGGAATAAATCTCTTGTCCTTTTTCTATATCAAGTAACAAAATAGAGTCATTATTTTATATACTAGTTTTTCTTTTTTAATAAATTAAATTTTTCTGCATTATAATTTTTGACTATGTGATATATGTAAATATGTACAATAATACTATACATATGTAATATTATATAATTATTATCTTGTTATTTATTGGCTTAATATAAACTTTTATTTCTTATGTTTTCAAATAGCTGAAGGAGGTATTCTTAGATGCATTGGCGATATGGGTGCTGTGATGACAAATTTAACATTAGGACCAGCCGGTCAAGTGTTAGCTAGCTCTTCTCCAAGACCAAAGCCATTGATGAAGAAGGAATATCCCTTAGTGATGGACACGAAACTCAAAATAATCGAAATTTTGCAGTTTATTCTGGATGTTAGATTGGATTACAGAATCTCTTGTCTTTTGAGCATATTTAAACGAGAATTCGATGAGACAGCTGCAGAGAAGACTGGAGATGTGACACTAGGGCAAAAAGCTATTGATTTAGATTCAATTAGTGCACAGGCAGAAGGAATATTTGGGAGCAGGTAATATGTTTTTGGATGCAATGTATGAAGGTTGTATCTTACAGAAAAATAATTTTTTTTAGTGAGGAATGCGCAGCGTTGGATTTAGATGGCCAAGGAGGCAGAACATTTTTACGCGTTCTATTACATCTAGCTATGCACGATTATCCTCCATTAGTCTCTGGAGCCTTACATTTATTATTCAGGCACTTTAGTCAAAGACAAGAAGTTTTACAAGCATTTAAACAGGTTAGACTTTCTTCAGATATTGAAGTAAGATTGTGAGAAAAAATTATTTAATAAAACAAACACGCGGTTAACAGGTGCAGCTTTTGGTTTCGGATAGCGACGTAGAATCATATAAACAAATAAAGGCAGATTTAGACATTTTGCGCCAATCTGTCGAGAAATCTGAGCTTTGGGTATATAAATCCAAGGCAACAGAAGAACATGGAAGTAAGAAGAAGAAGAGTAAAGAAGAAGAAGATGAAGCTACAGCTCCTCGCAAAACACCTCTGTTATCTGCATTAGATAAACAAGGTTTTTGTCTTGATAATTATTACTTAGAGATCTTTTTTATGGAAAGTGAATAAATAATTATTTCTTAAAGGGTCTGCTATTGATTTGGATATTGGCCCACCGTTACATCCCGATCAAGCAGAAGAATATAAAAAAATTCAGCAGATATTAATGAGAATGAACAAACTATGTATTCAAAATCTGCCAGGCGGCCAAGTAAAGGCACGCAAACACGAGCAGAGACTTCTGCGTAATGTCGGAGTACATACTGTCGTTTTAGATTTATTACAGGTTCCATACGACACCAAGGAAGATGTCAGAATGAACGAATTAATGCGTTTGGCGCATGATTTTCTGCAAAACTTTTGTCTGTCTAATCAACAAAATCAGGTTCTTCTACATAAGCAGCTGGATTTGTTCTTGAATCCCGGTATAAGAGAAGCGCAGACAGTATGTAGTATTTTTCAAGATAACTCCGTTCTTTGCAATGAAGTCGGTGCGAAAGTCATACAGCATTTCGTACATTGCATAGAAACTCATGGAAAACATGTGCAATATTTGAAGTTTTTGCAAACTATAGTAAAAGCTGAGAATCAATTTATTAGAAAATGTCAAGAGATGGTGATGCAGGAGGTGAGATGCCATTATATTATATGCATATAACTTTTGTGGGATTTTCTAGCTTCATTTTTATTATAGTTGGTTCAATCGGGAGAAGATGTTTTAGTGTTTTATAATGATAGAGCCTCGTTTAATCATTTTGTGGAAATGATGCGATCTGAAAGACATCGAATGGATGAGAGCAGTCCTCTTCAGTGAGTTGCTTCAATATATTTTTGAAGTGAAAATTATCTAATTGTATATGTTACGTATATGTACGATGTTCCATTTTGTATCGATTTATTTGAATATTTGAGAGTCTCAAACATAAAATATATATATTTATTGTGTTTTAGATATCATGTAGAGTTGGTAAAACTTCTAGCTTGTTGCACGATGGGCAAAAATGTCAATACAGAAATTAAATGTCACAGTCTCTTACCGTTAGATGATATCGTTGCTGTGGTATCACATCCAGACTGTATACCAGAGGTGAATCTTTTACTGAATTTAATACACTCATACCTGATTAAAGTAAATATTACTGACATATGTAACATTTATAAATAGGTGAAAGAAGCGTACATCAACTTTCTCAATCACTGTTACATTGACACAGAAGTCGAGATGAAGGAAATTTATACGTCAAATCATATGTGGTCTTTGTTTGAAAAATCTTTTATTGTTGATATGAGCTTAATTGCCACATCCACTCATGATCGACAACATGCGGATACAGCCTTGGAGACTTACGTGACGAGTTGTTTAATGAACATCATATCCACATTTTTCAGCAGTCCATTTTCTGATCAAAGCACCACCGTACAGGTAACATCTTCATTTGTATTATAAAAAAAATATTAATCTTTAATGGTGCGTGTGTGTGTATATATATATATATACACACACACACACACACACATATTCATACACATATTTTTATGTCTTTTCTTTCTAATTGATTAATCTATATGTTATAATATCTTATTGGTATATTTAGTCCTTCAGTGAATATAATTTCACAAGACAATATTTGTTTTAAAATATTGTTTAACACCAAATTAATTTTAAATTGTTCACGTTGAACCAAATTTAGAATTCACGCTTTTTAAACTAAATATTCAGAATTGATAATAAGTTTTTGTGGTGTTGTTTTGGCACCTTATTTTCTTAATGGAAATTCTGTTGCACAAATTTCATTTATAAAAATGGATTTGTTTAAATCTACTTGTTTAAATTATAACACAATTCTTTTAACACAGAAGAGAAATATTCGTCTGACAAAGGTTTGCTTACAGTTAGTATATACATATTTAGATAATATTGAATATTTGTTAAAATTTTTGAATAATTTTAAATTTTTATTATAATTATTAAAATATATAATTATTCAAATTTTTATTTATCTGGAAGCTCTCTTTTCATATTTATTGTGTTTCATTATAAAATTAAAGTTTATTAAAATGAAGAAAAAAAGGCAAGATTGGAAATTTTGGTAAAGCTTGTATTTTTTATTAGTGTACATATCTGTATAAATACAGAATAATACAAAGATTAAGTCGATATATAATATTTAATAATATTTAATAAAATTTAAAACGAAATAATGTTATATTATAAAAGCTATTCATATAATCACCATAATTTTCGTATGTTTTGCTTAAAGGAAGTAATGAAACAAAATGGCACAAGACAGTAAACATTCTAATTACAAAGTATATGCAAAATACATCAACATATACTTTATTTACCAATCTCTCGCTTTGCATGCAAACACATAAATTAAGTTCACTTATTAACCAAGTACATGTCACACATACACACACATTTATAGAGAGAGAAAGAGAAAAATTCTTTTTTTAAATATATTTTTTTAGAGTATATACAGTATGTCTCACGGGAAGGTGTTGAAACTAATCAGCTGTCATTTTCGAAGGTATTCAGTTATTGAAAAAACAAAAATTGCGCTGAAAAGAGGAAAGTCTGCAATTTTTAATGAGTATAAAGTTTAACAAAATGTTTGTGTATCAATTAATTTTATTGATGAAAAATATGCTAAAATCCAATAAACGCTAAGATTAATATTTAAGACCGCAAATAAGATCGAAAAACAGTTTCAGATTTAGTAGCAGCTATTTAAAAAGTTATTAGCAATATTAAAAGCGATATGTTAGAAAAAGTTTTTATGAGTTTTCGTAACAAAAATTGTGTTTGTACTTGTGTAATTGTAAATAAAATATAATAAAAAAAATTGTGTAATTCAGATGATGCGCACATCGAAAAAATTACTCCTTGGGATTATGAGCATATTTTTCATTAATAAAATTAATTGATACACAAACATTTTGTTAAATTTTATTTATACTCATTAAAAATTACAGACTTTCCTCTTTTCAGTGCAATTTTTGTTTTTTCAATAACTGAATACCTTCGAAAATGACAACTGATTAGTTTCAACACCTTCCCGTGGGACACTCTGTATTTTTATTAATTAACTCTTATGCGTATTATAAATTCTAGCTAATTATTAAATGCTACAATTTTTATCTTGAGCAGTAGATAATAATACAATACAACACAAATATCAATTATATTAATTATATATTGTATGATGTGTGCTTGGTCATTGCTGAAAGCATCAGTGGCATGTTCTGTGTTTTTGGCATGCAACACCTGGTCTTCTTTGAATCAACAACATTGGTTTATTGGGTCTATGGGTACTATCCATCTATATGGTGGTGGGTTGGTTTACTAATAGAAACATCTGCACGAGGCTAGACTATATTGGAACATCAAGGAATGTGATCGGAATACAGATAATAATCTTTCTGGCTATGTGAGTATCGAATGCTAGAATCTTTTCTTAATGTCTGATGAATACAATACGGTATTTCTTATATATGTCTGCAATATCAGAGATAATGACTAAAATATTTTATAAAATCAAGAAAAAGTTTCTCACTTGTATATAGTAAATATTTACTCTTAAGGAGCATAAAGAGAATTCTAGATTATATTTGTAGATCACATCTATTATGACCGTGCGCGCGCAGATTATATTAGAAATGTTTTAGCAACATAGAGCACTGACGTGTTGTAAATACAAACTGCATTCTCTTCTTTACGCCTGTATCACATGTCTCTGCATAATTAACACATTCATTGTCACTAAATGCACCCACTTTTATAAATCATCTGCTGGTGCTAACTGTGATTATTGTAGCTTCTATTATTCTCGAAATATTTTTTCTTGTTCTATTTTTATGTGTTTCCTAAATTGTTCTAATTTATAAGGAAAAGTTTGCACAATTCATATGGCATGTGTATAATAATTCCAATTGCTTGGCAATGAGTGTGTTACACTTTATGCAAAATGACATTTTAATATAATGATAGAATTTAAAGATTGTGTGTTTTATATAAATAAATAATAAAAAAATATAAGCTAGACGTATGATATGATTTAAATTTGCAAATTATTGATGATGAATATGTATGATGTGTAAATAATAACACAAGTTTATGATATAAGCTTTGAAAAATGTTTTATAAAAAAATATTTTCTAAACGAATTCTTTAACATAATACAGCTTAAAATTATTTTTCTTTATGAGAAAATGTAATTTAACATAATATACAATTTAATGTTATATCTCTCTATATCCATTAATTTAAAATATTTAAGAAGCTTTTTTTAAGCAATTATACAAAAAATTTTGTTGTAATATGGACAATTTTAATTGATTTTTGCATTTATTTTTTCATGGAACAGACAAGGCAACCTATATTTGTCCAGTTGCTTCATGCAGCTTTTAATGTATCACAATGTGCATGGTTAAATGCTGGACAAAGATTCAACGTTGAGAATTGTATACGAACTCTATCAGATGTAGGTAAGTATCTTTTAGATTTGTAAAAAAATTCAAAATGCTAATTCGGAAATAATGTTTATTTTTATGAAAATTTTGATAATATAACGTTAGCTTTTATATCTTTTAGCTAAAGGAAGAGGTATTGCTATACCGACTGATCTGGAAAGCCAAGTTGCTAATATGTTCAACAAAGCAGCTATGCTCAGCAGACAAACCAGCAAATGGTTGCAAGCTGCTAAACAACCAAAAATCGAACGTAGTCAAAGTCAGGTAATTTACAATAACAATTCTTATAAAATTGATTAGAATGGCTATACGTGCCATCGTGTGAGCAATTGTGTAATGAATTTACTTAAATGCATAGAGTGACCTACATTATGTGGAAGGCTCTAACAACGAGGTAAAGGTCACTCATGGAAGCATAGCACTTGATTAGTTTAGTGATGCTACGTAGTGCGTTTGTTAAAATTAGTACACTCTTACATATAGATCACATGAGCTTCGTATGTTTCACTGAAGACGTTAATTAGCTATAGCTACACATATACACATGCATACGCATATGCATATATATACGAAAAACGTACAACAAAATAAAATTAGACTTAATTTTAATTAAATTCGATATTTAATTATAATTTGACTATACGTTAAGGATAAAATTTTAATACAATAAAGTATTAAATATTAAATACTTATATATTTAATAATATAAACACTTATATTAATATGTATGAGAGTATTAGATGTTTCGTATTGTGAAATGTATTTAAATTTTCGAACTACAGATTAATTTATTGTAGCGTAGATTGTACGAAAACTCTTGTATATATGAAACAACTTGATTAGTTAGCTATATATATATAATCAATTTATTCATTAATATCATTTGTTTTTATCTAGCTTATGCGTCTAGATCGAAGTATTATAGAAGGTCTACAGGACATAGTGTCTCTGTTAGAGGAACAATTGAAACCTTTGGTGCAGTCCGAATTATCTTTGTTAGTGGATATTCTCTATCGACCTGAATTGTTGTTTCCTGCAGCAACTGATGCCAGAAAGAGATGTGAAAACGGTGGTTTTATTAAGAGGTAGACTTTATTTGCAGTATATTAATTGCATTACATGCAACATCAATGTATTTACACATTCTTTCTTTACAGGCTAATCAAACACACTGAGAAATTGTTAGAAGAGAAAGAAGAAAAATTGTGCGTTAAAGTTTTAAGGACACTCAGGGAAATGATGGCTATTGATCCTGAATATGGAGAAAAAGTGAGTGTCATGGAATTATATTTTGCATGAAATTACATGAATCATTTATCATATTGAGGAAGATATATAACACAGCATCGCGGAAAAGGGCATTCAGTTTACGTAAATAGGTTTACGGTAATAGAAAATATAAGAATATCATTGAATGTATTTCAAGATAAATACATTGTCTTTGCGGAAAATGATTCAAATATTTAGTCAAAAATTTTATGTTTTATGCTAATTACTTGGCGTAAACTTACGACACATTTTATCATAATGTAGCTGAATGCCCGATCGATCGCTCACAGCACATTAGACGAATTAATACGCGATTAAATATTTATTTGGCTTGCTGCATAATTACGAGAATAATGTAAAAGTTAATAAGATTTCTCAATACGCCACAAAGTCTTAACGACGGGTGAGTAGGTCTCGTAGAATAGATCTGTAGGTAAAGATGTTTTCATGCTGCGAACGAAGAACGAAGGTATCTCGGAACAGACGGAGTCAGAAACGCAGGGCGAGTCACAAGTTGGAACAGATTCCAATGATCAGTCTGAGAATCGACAAATTATTCAGCAAGAGCCGGTAAAAATTAAAGTAGATAGAAAGAAATATGGGCACAACGTATATGAAACGAAATTTTATGCCGAACGTATTATGCTGAAAAGAGATCGGTGATCGCGTGATGTAATTTAGGACGCGCGAATGATACTTCTAACACCACTACGACATTACATGCTGTTGCATTGTCAAAAGCAAAGAAACCCACCTAGGATATATCATCAGAAAAGAAGAAAAATCTATTTAATTCATTCTAAACTTCTCTCTAATCTGCAAATCATGACAAATCATAATTTACTTTCCATTTTAAAAGCTAACGATAATAATAAATATGTTGCTAACTGTAGTTGATTAATTGTGTGATTAAGATGTTGACTAAGTGATTGTCTATTATATGTTATATATACACATCGGGTCGTAAATGGTGTGGTAAAATTCCGTAAAGTAGAGAATATGGTGTGGTAAAATTCCGTAAAGTAGAGAATATGGTGTGGTAAAATTCCGTAAAGTAGAGAACATAATGTACGTTGTGTAGATCTTTTATGCATGAGGCTTGATTTATGCATGTTTTAATTTATCTTTGTTTCTTATTATATTTATATATGTTCATTTCTTATTATTATTTTATCTCGTTTGCAATATTTTACATTAAATAAGCCATCTCTATGTCTCCATGTAGAGTATTACATTTTGAGAAAATACATATATGATATTTATATATTAATATATTATATAAGTACATGATATATAAGGATTGTATGCTCTTATATGTAAAAGTAATTTTGATTCACGGCAAAATAACAAATAACTAATAAAAGTGTGCATTAACAATGTACGTACAATATATAATTTATGTTTTTATAAGAAAATTGTTATATTTTTCTGCAATACATTTACCGTGTATTGAAGACTTTTACGAGCTATATCTTTAGGAATATTATTTCTAGAGATTCGTTCAACACAAAAAATATATGTATATATATCTCAATATTATTATATACAAACATAGAGATATATATTATATAATATAGCTTTATAGATAGATATGTAAATGTACATAAATTATGTAGTAAGATGTACCAATACACAATGATAGATTATATATTTTAACAATTACACTAATAATTATAATACACATATTACATATTTTAATTATTAATACTTTTAGCCACTTGAAAGGAAGTCACATATATTGTGAATGTGAAATTTTATGTGAATTTTATTATTTTGTTAACTCCTTACTCCAATGACATGAATGTGTTATTTATTATAGATAGCTAAATATTTATACTCACAATTATTTACAGTTAACACGTTTTGAGCATAAATATACATTGGTATATTAAAATATCGTTGTATGCATATTCAAAATATGTGTGTTGCTATTATTCACTCTTATGTGCTTTAACCCAGGATTACACTTTTATATATGTGAATACAATCTTACACCTTCACATCAATTTAATTACTTATTATCTGAAGTCTTCGATTTTCATATGAATCTTCACCAATTGTTAATGTACAAATATGTGAATGTTATTTACAGTTACATTAACGTTTACCTTTTTCTCTCATATTGTGCTTTATTTTGTCTCAAGTTACAAATTTTATGTCAGTGATATAATGAAATTTTTTCCTACACGCATCCTAAATTGCACAAGGTATTTCTCACACCTATAAGCACATAAAGCACCGATTTTGTAAATATACGATTCAAATCCGTGCATAGATATTATTTGCAATATAGAACCGTTTGTGAATATATGAAGAGGAATATCTGTATTCTAGATTTCTTTTTTTTTTTATTAATGTTGTGCACTATGTATTGGTACATCATTCTGATTTCAAACGTGTAACAAAATGTTGGCGTTAAATACTTCTTTTTTCCGTAGGGAGACGCATTGAGAAATAATCTTTTGACTCGTTATTTCGGCAAAAGTTTTATACAAAATCCGGAGAATGTCGATATTGGAGTATCCCGTAGCGCGACTATTACTCACGGTCCAGGAGGTAGGTCGTAAGATACTATTTCTATACTACATTTTATTATTTGGATATCTAATAGCAAACTAATAATTGCTATATTTACAGCAAAGATATTAAGTCGAGCTGGTAGAACATTGCATGATGTGCAAACTCATCTTGATCATGAAGGTGCTTCAGATTTAGTGGTAGAATTGGTAATTAAGAGTGTACACTCTCCGAGCATATTTGTAGAAGTCGTGGAATTAGGTATCGCGCTCTTGGAAGGTGGAAATCCTATTATACAAAGGAGTATATTTAATAAATTAATGGGTGCCGATTTAAGTCAATCATTCTTCAAGGTACGTTAGTCTCACAATTTTATAATATGCATGTATTTTACATTATTATTTCCTACACAGGTATTTTACGATAAAATGAAAGATTCTCAGCAAGAGATTAAATCTACCGTGACAGTAAATACATCTGACATGGCAGCGAAAGCACATGAGGATAAGGAAGGCAAAGAGGTTGACAAATTATCGCGAAAACGTGGATCAGGTATAAGATAAAATAAATACTAGTAGTAATACACTAAACTATAATTCTTTATTTAATTGGTGTTTTTCTATTATGCATTTTTGTAAATATATATATATTCTAAATAATTCTGTACATAATAAATTCATTAAGCGTTTATCATACATATGCAGGAAAACCTAATGGAATGGTAATAACCGATGAGCTGCACGAGGAGTTGAATCAGGTCGCGACGTCCAATGCACAGGCGTATGCAAACATGCGCAATGGTATTGCACCTGGCGAAGATGCGGCAAATAATGCGTTAGATGATCTAAGCGAAAAGTCAGACAGAAATAAAAGTGGCAATTCGTCTGGTGCCGAGAAGGAAGAGGGTCAATTGAGTCCTAAAGTCTTGGTGATGCAACCAATTCTGCGTTTCTTGCAGTTGCTCTGTGAGAATCATAATAGAGAATTACAGGTGCTATTATCTGATCAGAATTTATATTTTCATTATGACACATTTCGCGATATTAATAAATATCTTCGTTCTTTTATAGAGTTTCCTAAGAAATCAAAATAATAAAACGAACTTTAACCTTGTGTCGGAAACGCTCATGTTTTTGGATTGCATTTGTGGCTCTACTACCGGTGGATTGGGCCTTCTTGGCCTCTACATTAATGAATATAATGTAGCGCTGATCAATCAAACTTTAGAAACATTGACGGAATACTGTCAAGGACCATGCCATGATAATCAAAATTGCATCGCCACACATGAGTCTAACGGCTTAGATATTATAACGGCATTGATATTGAACGATATCAATCCTTTGGGAAAGACTAGAATGGATCTGGTACTGGAATTAAAAAATAATGCCAGTAAATTATTGTTAGCAATTATGGAAAGTAGAGGTGATAGCGAGAACGCTGAAAGAATTATGTACAATATGAATCCGAAACAGCTCGTAGATGTAGCATGCAAAGCTTTTCATCAGGAATCGTTAGATGACTCCAGCGATATCGACGATTCCTCGACGAATGCAGAAGAAGGAGTATCGCCCAAAGAAGTAAGGAATAATATTATATATTTTACGATAAACAAGAGTAAATTTAATCTATTCCATGTACTTTTTTTTATTGTAGGTTGGGCATAATATCTATATTTTGTGTCATCAATTAGCGCAACACAACAAAGAATTAGCAGTGATGTTGAAGCCGTCAGAACAGAATAATGCGGATCCAAAAATTAACAAAGCACTAGAATATTATGCGTCTCATACAGCTCAAATAGAGGTGCTGTGGTTTTTGTAAAAATAAATAAAGATAGAATTTGTTTTGATAAGTAACATGCTTTATCAACATTTTTATATTTCAGATTGTAAGACACGATAGAACACTTGAACAAATTGTCTTCCCGATACCGGAAATTTGTGAACTTATAACTATGGATACAAAAATAAGAGTGTTGAACACTACAGAGCGAGATGATCAAGGATCAAAAGTTTCCGATTTCTTCGAGAGAACGGAAGACATGTTTAATGAAATGAAGTGGCAAAAAAAGCTTAGAGGTACCCCTAATTAAATAAATTGAAATATTATATGATTTTGTATTATTAGATAATATAATATAAATTATATAATATAAATTCTTATTTATAATAGGTCAACCAATGTTGTTCTGGATGAGCAGTTATATGTCGTTATGGAGTAACATTTTATTCAATTGCGCCGTTCTTATAAATCTTATTGTAGCGTTTTTCTATCCGTTTGTGGATTCTGTGCCTAGTAAGTTTTATAATTAATGAGGTTCAAATCTCTTGGATATCATACCTTAAGAAATAATCAATGATATCTGTCTTTGTTTTATTTTAGAACTCAGTTATCATCTATCAGCTTTAATTTGGACAGTCATGCTTGCATCTGCTGCTATCGTTATTACGCTGCCAAGGGAGTCCGGTATACGTACATTTGTTGCGTCAACGATATTGCGATTGATTTTTTCCGTGGGTCCAGAACCGACATTGTGGCTGCTCGGTTTTGTTACGGTAAAGACGTATAAAACTCAAATACGTTTGTATAATTATAATATGCATTACCTTTATTCATTGATGCATCATAATTATATGTTGCAGATTACATTAAAAGGTGTACATCTTATAAGTATTATAGGCAATCAGGGTACCCTGACTAGAAGCGTAGAGCAAATAATAACAAATATCGAACTTTTGTACCATATGTCATATGTAACATTTTGTGTTCTGGGCATTTTTATGCATCCATTTTTCTATTCGGTTTTAGTAAGTAACGAAGTGACTGATTTGTATTTTTTTCACAACATGTGCAGAATTATAATATTGTTATTCTTTTCAGCTCTTCGATGTAGTCTATCGCGAGGAGACTTTGCTCAATGTAATAAAATCTGTAACTCGAAATGGAAGATCTATTATACTCACGGCTGTGCTCGCCTTGATTTTAGTTTATATGTTTTCCATTATTGGTTTTATGTTTTTCAAAGACGACTTCCTTGTTCCTGTGGACGAGGAGATTATATGTAAGTTCAATCTGTTAGTTTTATATATAGGTACTTCATTTTTTTTAACATACATTTATTCAAAAATTATTTTTTTTATAGCTTCCATTGAGCAGAAAATCGCGAATACTTGTAGCGCTGGCAGCAAAGAAAACTGTGAAGCTACGGAGACTATATCACGTTATGCTAGCGAAGGTAGATATATACATATATATATTGCAATAATATAATTTTATCTGAATGTGGAAATGTATTAAAATAAATTAATAATTCAGCAAATGTACGAGAGAATAAACCTGAAATAGTTAATGTCGGCGGGGAGTTAAAAGAACGAACATGTGACTCACTCGTCATGTGCATCGTTACTACGTTAAATCAAGGATTGAGGAATGGTGGTGGAATAGGAGATATTCTGCGAGCACCTTCCAGCGTTGTAAGTACAAAGATATTCAGAATACGAACAGATACGAAGATAATAATGGTAAACTTATCTCATAAAAATTTGTGTTATATTTCAGGAACCTTTGTTTGTTGCAAGAGTCGTATATGATTTACTATTCTTCTTCATTGTAATAATTATCGTTCTGAATCTCATCTTTGGTGTAATTATTGATACATTTGCGGATCTTAGATCGGAGAAACAACAGAAAGAATTAATTTTGAAAAATACTTGTTTTATTTGTGGTAATTATTTATTGATTTTATAACTTTCACATATTATAAGATATAGCATATTTTACGATCTTATATTGAATTTTTTTTTATTGTGTAGGCTTGAACAGATCGGCTTTCGATAACAAAACAGTTTCCTTTGAGGAACACATAAAACACGAACATAACATGTGGCATTATCTCTATTTCATTGTCTTGGTGAAAGTGAAGGACCCGACAGAATTCACGGGTCCGGAGTCGTATGTTTATGCCATGGTTAAGGTAATAGTTCATAGAGCTTGAAAAACTTGGGCGATGCTTATACCTTTAAGCTCTATGTACTTTCACAGGATCGGAATCTGGAATGGTTCCCGAGATTGAGAGCCAAGTCATTAGCGGCGGACGAAGGTGAAGGAGAACAAGTGGAATTAAGGAGTCTGCAGTCACAATTAGAATCTACACAGATGTTAGTTAGATGTCTGTCCCAACAACTTACGGAGCTTCGTGATCAGGTAATAATCACTAATTCTTCAAATTACTTCGAAGATTAACGAAAATATCCAAGAAATTGAACAATCAAATGACATTAAATATAAATCATATAATTTTCTTTCTTCTTAATAGATGACGGAGCAACGAAAGCAGAAGCAGCGGCTAGGCCTTCTGAATTCTGCTTCTGCAATATTGCATAATATACCCACGTAAATTTAAGACATATGTTTTATAGTTTTCTTTTTATTCTGGACGAATCTCAGTTTGATACTCCAAGACAGTACATACGTAAAGATATTCGTGTGTTCTTAACTGGCATTTAAAAATATGAGAACATACCAAATGGGTAATCTGAGGCATTTTTACGGTTTTGTTCCTAATTTTAATGAAAGTAAAATACGCTTAGAGCATTAAGATAATTATCCTTTTACTGTAAAGTCTCTTGGTCCAATTTATCGGTCACTGATTAAGGAACTCGAATACCGTAAATTGCATTGTCTATTGATGTGTGAATATTGTTATGCATATATAGAGAAATTAACCGTATCTATTGATATATTAGAATAGATAAATTACTTAAAACTTCCAATTACTAAAACATTGTAAGATAATATTCTAATAACTTTTAGAATATTTTTGTTTTTATGTGATCACTATATTACGTTTTAGTTTTGTTGTTTTAATATTTATATGTATCCAAATGGATATATTAAATATAGATTATAGCACTGTCTTTACATTTATAAATTTTATATTCTCTTTTGCATTATTCAAGCCATGGTTGTGTTATGCGAATTTTCTTTTGGTAAATAATAAAGAGTTTTAAAACTAGAAATATACGATTAACAATATATTTCTGAAATTGTACAGATTGTCTGTATTATATGTTTAATTATATATAGTTAGATTTTTCTTTTAGTTCAGAATAATTCCTTTTTTTGTTAGAATCACGTTCTTTACGATTGCACTAATGATTATTTTCTTATTTTGTATACAGATGTGATAGAACATATAGAATTATTATAAAAAAAATGTATGCTTTAGTGAAAGTACATATCTAATTTCGTAATAATAAAACGCTCAAATTTTAATTTCGTAAAAATCGTTGAAATTTGTATCCTGCAATATTTAGATTGATAAATTGTTAATGAAGATATATAAATGCGCGGTTAGAAGAGATATATGCATAATTGAAAAATTAAAGTTGCATTTGGGATATCAGATTGTTGGTTTAATTGTTCACGATTATAATCGGATATTATCAACATAATTAACGAAAACATGGTAATTAATAGGGATCAATGGACTCTATCTAATATGTATAGGAAAAATTTTTTGAATTTTTAGATTCTGATGGACGAGTTTTAAAATATTGTCCGATTATTGATTGTTAATGTATAAACGCGTGCGTGCACGATAGTTGATATATTATGAATTTTAATCAAGTTGTGTTACTATATTATGATATAGATGCATTAATTGAACATTGTATGCCACAGCGCTGTTATTACGGAGTTAAAATTTAACTCCTTTTCAAAATAATACTTGAAATTTTTATGTCTATATGTGAATATATAATAATATATACGTTTTACTTGTTTTTAATGTAATCTCGAATTTAACGCAATTGTATATATTTTATTATATATCATAATCGTTTAGAAAAATGAAACGATGTTACTTAGAGCCAATTACTTTTTATCCCCATATATTATTAATTATTAATTATATATATATATATCTCGATCTCCTCGTATTCCCTCTTCTTTTACGTCAAACTATACTTATTAAAATCTTTAAATAATATCTATTAAAATATGTTACTTTTAATGTTTATCTCGTACGTTTTTACTATATAATATATACACATATGTAGCTACACACATTATGTATGTAGATTACGTTCATACTTACATGTGAATAAATTATGTTCTTTTTTAATGAAGCTATATTTATTATATGTGTGATATTCTCATATTCATAATATCATAGTTTTTCATAATGAATCTACTCACAAATTAATATATTAATAATATAAAAAATATTCGTGATAATCGTATTTTTTTCGTGATAAAAATAGAGTGTCGCGTGAGCATGTACATGATATATAAGTTTTATATATTAGTAATTTATTTTGAGTACATTGCAGATTTTAATATTTAAAAATAATGAGAATGGGATTTTAATTATAATACTTACAAGTTTAATTTGATGATGCTATATCTATCTTGTGCTTTTTCGTAATCAGTTCCATGAAATTAAAAACGAGCAAATATGACATAAACACAACATATTTAAATATATTTTTTAAAAAGATTTTGTGTATAAGAGACTTAATGACACATGTATGTTAATTTAATTAACTGTGAATTCTAATTGTTTTACTTTCACGCAATTGACAAAACTACGATTATTGAATTACTTTAATACTTCATTAATGTAGTAATGTATTTAATATTGTTGTACATTACTGAGACGTGAAATGAATCCGTAATAAAAGAAATGTTATAAAATGTAGAATATTGCTTATTAATTAAAAAATATGTTTATATATTTTTATTGAACCGAATATTCATAATTAGACTATAATTGTAATTATTAAAATGTAATTACCTTTTTCACTAATACGGCACTGAAAGCAACCGCAATTTTTATCCATCTCTTTTTCTTGCTTTGCTATTCAATATGTCACTTTTTTATTTTCTGTATTTTTAAAATTGAGCATATAATCTAAAAAAATTTCTCACTATGAGAACTAGCCTGAAACTAAACAAAGGACAATTAGTGTTTCATTTTACTTTATTTAGACTTTATATGAAACAATTGACTATTTATTGTGGCTTATATATATATTTTTATATACGCGGCTAATACATGTACATGTAACACGTATTTTTCTTCCGTAGATCGCACGTTTGTGTAAAATCGGTATGCTTTTCAGACGAAAAGCCAGCTATTATATAAATGCGCAGTGAACACAATTTCTACAAATGTGAGAATATTGCATGAACACAAAAACGTGTGGCATTTATCGTATTTCCGTTTGGAAAATTAATTTTTCTCACGTCTACACTTTTTATATAATTATTGTGTATTGCTGTGCCTTGGATTTCGTTCTCATTCAACGTTAGTCGGTTTTGTGACAGTTAAGTAGGTACGGACTTTCATATCTGTTTTGACGAGGTTCTTCGACATGGTTATGCTTATCTTACAAATTATAACATAATCACAATATGAATGTTCTGTGTTATATCGCTAAACATGAATTCAATTAGTTTAGTATATAAAGGTAATTCGGTTTGTTAGAAGAGCAGTAAACATTCTCAGACAAAAACTCCCGATATGAATCATAATGTATCGATAGTTATAATAACAAAAATTCATACAAATTAATGTATTAATGAGCTATTTTCTAGGAATTTAAACCGTAACTTTGATATTAAATAGAAAAATTTCGATATTATATATAAGGGTTGTTTAAAAACTCGTGAGCTAAACACTTTTCTCTCTTGTTGAAACGATGCGAAAAAGAATAGATGCTCTGCCCAGCAGTAATTAACTGTCTAGCGTCAGTTTTTTTTTTTCTATCTGTCTTGCTCAACGAGATGATGGAAAGTGTTTAGCTCGCAAGCTAAGTATATATACTATATATATGTTTTTTCAAAACGAGATCATGTACATGTACATAAAAAAATTAGAATTTATCAAGAATGATACGCAATGAAACATAATACAAATTTCTTTGTACTACATAATAACAATTATATTAGAGATAAAAAGATCTTTTCAGAGAAAATGCAAAGAATGACTAGTATCCTTACTTAGGCCAACACGTTATATTACATTATACTTAGTTAAATGTAAAACGATCTTTCGTGGATTATTATAAAATCAATGGAAAATCGTAGAAATATTCTCGCACTATTGTACAACCGAAGTACGCGATCTGCGATCTGGTTTTACTGGCTGGCATTTTGGTGAATGGCGTACATTAAATATTTACGACCTAGCATTTATTTTTTCATTTCTTGTTTACTCCGGTATAATAATCAATCATGAGTTTGCCAGTGACTCGGCGCGCCCTATCGTAAAACACTTGGAGAATGGATGTTTGATGTCAGTTTTCAATTGTAGATCTCTCTATTTCTTTCTCTTTCGAGAGGGAGAAAGATAATATGAATCAATAACTTCGTCAAGATAAAGGCATCCCGTTCGGCTGACAAAACGTATAACAATAAATCGCGAAGTGCCTTCGGGCACGCGAAGCTCGTTCGTTAAAATACATTCTCTCTTCCTTCGTTTCGGAGCCGCGTAAGATTATCTTATTGTTACTTTACAATAATCCTTAGACTTAGGGTAGACAATTAATTGTGTTCTGTACAAATTCTATCAACGCCGCTATCTATGTACATATGTCGCTATATACCGTTGGTTGTAATCTCTTACACGTGTAATTTGGCATTCGCGTGAGAGAGGTGACTCGTGTGATTCTCGCTACTTCAAATCCGTGCATCGCGTTCTTGCATGTTAATCTGCTTTATATATGTATAATATATACACATGCCACTGCGCTGACATTAATAATGTTTTAAATAAAAGTTGAAAAATCTGTGAAAATCGTGAAAATATAATGGGAAATAATACGCGATATTTTAAAAAATCGGAGAAATCGCGATGTTTTAATAGAATCTTATAGTTTTAATAAAATTTAACAGTTAGTTTATAAAAAACATTTTGTAAAATAAGATGCCTATATTCTACAATAAAATATTAAAAGATAATATTTTATATAATAAAGAATATGAATAAAAGAAATAGAAAATATATACATTAAATATAGATAGAATATATGTTGAAGAATAATATTAAAGAATAATATTTTATATATTGCAATGCAATGTAATAAAACAACGATGAAATGTGAGGAATAGAGCAATGAAAAATCTTGAAACAACTTTCATTATTTATTTGCATAGAGAATATAAAAAGTTTCAAATTAATCGGATGAGAAGTGGATGATCTAAAGACTTCACAGATCCGTTTCTTTAGATCAAATGACAGTCGGTTGTGCGAACTAATCGCTTATTAAACGTGCTGATCACTTTATTTAATTCCGACGTATATGTACGTGTGTTTTGTGTGTGTATTTTGTGTGTGTATAATATGTATATATATGCATATGATTCGATCGGAGAGCGGTAAACTCTGGCTCGTTAGCTCTCCATTCGCACCGCGCGAATAATTAGATCATATATTGTAGAGTGTATTGTAGAGAAAAATATAACAGAGATCAGTTAAAATTTCGTCAGGGTATTTATCCCCTGCATCGCGCGACGCGTCCTTTTTCGCATCCTAAAATATTTCTCTCATGATAATTATGCAGCGGGGGATTAACGAGCCAGCCCGCGAAATCTCGATGCCGATCGAGGGAGGGTGCCGGAATGTGCCATTTTTTCTTAAAATATCTCACATCGAGTGACGTAAAACGAGGACCGGCATGAGTCCTTACCGTTTATATACACGTGAGACAATAACGTGGGCTTCGCGGTTTTCGATTAACAGGAACAGTGTGTGCATTAACGCGAGCTTCCCCGAGCTTAACAGTCTCAACAGTTGAACGGGCGGGCGAGTAGAATCGCGAACACGAGGACGAGGACGAGGGCCGTTCCCCGCGGCTCAGCCTCACTCGAGGAGCGCACTACGTGCCAGTTCGGGGCTGGCGATGGTCCGCTTTTACGAGTGTTGGCGATCACCGTCTGACTTCGCCATCTCATCGTATACTGCGGGGCTGTCCTCCCAAGGGCCTGCAGTCTGAAAATATGCAGATCAAATTTTACCTCAATGCGATGATAATATTTCTCATTCATAAGCTCAGAGCTTTGCTCTTTTCTTAACGAATATTACGTGGTTTATTTGAAATTGCTTATATTTTTCAATGTGAAGACGTCGGCTATGATTTTTTTATATTTCAAAATATCTTTTCCGTAAATACAATGTAAGACATTAAAAGTTGAAGATGATGACTGGCGATTATATAAGGATGATGATAATAATAATTTTATTGAAGTATGAGTGAAATGACATAGAAGTATGAGTGAAATTACATAAAAATATAGATATAACTACACTTCAGGTAAGATGAAACATTAGCAATAAATTGCTTACAAAATTAAACTTTTAAATTTACTATTTGCTTCAAACTTTAAATACTTTTCTTGAATTATTATTTATTTTGGCTCAGAGTTGTTTTAAAGTAATTTAATAATTAATTTTGTTATTTAATATATTCAATAGTTATAATTTTATATAGATGGTAATATAATTTTATAGACAATGTGAATCAATGCGTAAAAGCAATTTGACATCAAAATTTCGGTATACAATAGCGATAACTCCTTTTTATATTTTTTTCTTCTAATTTCTCAGATTTATTCCAGATAAACTATTATTCCAATAAAAGAGATAAAAATGACTGTAATTTTTCTATTCGAATGCCAATTGGTTACTGCCAAAGTCATTGAGAAAATACTCAGAAGAAACTGCTGTTAAGCATATTTTTCTTCATATCGCGCAGATTATGGAATAAAGGGAGTAATGTGCCGCGGTTGAGATTGCCGTCGTAAGGCGAGATGAATGATGGCCGATTGTTAATCAGTGGATAATTTCTTCGTGCGAGACGACAGTAACGAATCACGCGAGCATTAATCCACCGTGGTTTTATGTAGTACATACGGAGCACGGGTTCGATCGCGTACACCAGTAAAACGCTGTTATATTTCAGCCAACCGAGTCATAATCTCCTTCGTCGAAACTGTCGCGGAACTGTCGTTAAACGTACCTAATAGACAAGATCACGGCAGAACTTTCGCCAGGTTAATCGGCTAGAGCGAGCGTCAGGGTAAGAAACTCACCTAACCACTACGGTATTCATCTTCCACGGCAGGGTGAAATTCTTGTGCGTGTCTCTCGAGCAGAACGTGTGCAGTCTAATTCCGGCGGGATCGCCGTTCTTCCTATACTCGTGTATTGTCAGGTTCCACGCCGTGCAGGGCCCTGTTAAGTAGAAGAAGCGTTGCATAGAGTAGACGGCGACACAAACCTCGATATTATCCCATAAAAGTTGAAATATCCCTCTTGATATTTATCGTAAAAAAAATAAATAAATACGCTTTTATTCTATGATCCAAGCAATTGACTGAGTCTATTAAAAATTTCGTCCACTTAGCCCCAATGTAAGATTAATTTTAATTCTGGTTCAATTTATCCTTTATCTTCTTCTAATTGTAAGAATTAAAAAATAAATACATAGTAAGTTAAACTGAAATTAAAGTTAATCTTACATTGATAAAATCGAGTCCTTGCCGTTTTTTTAAATATGATCATCGTACCTCCGATCAACTCGATGATTCGAGTAAAGAGACATGGTAGTGTCTTTTAGTCTTTGTGTCAAGTACAGGCATAACATGAACGTGTGTTTGTGAAGGTGTCGTAATATATCCAAATAAATCATAGATATTACGGATATTACGAATCCTTAGGCGGTGTATAAGTAGAAAGAGCATTACGAGACATGCCGTCATTAATCTCAAACTTCTTCTCACTGAAGAAGAATCTCTGTTCTAAATTAATTTGTGTCAGATTAAATACCTTTCTTGAATTTATATTTTTTGGATTAAAGTTATTTCAAAGTAATTCGATAATTAATCTCGTTATTTAAACGCATATAAATAATTTATAACTCGTAACAATTGTGCGAGTAAATATTATACGCTTTCCTTTCTTATATCTTCTATACAAGAATTATTTTTTCCACAGGGAGTAATATGCATGTATGAAAGGGTTAATAGGTCTGTTTATTGTCAGGATTCTTGTTGACTGCTATATGAAAAACAATGGCAAACTTTTCATGGCCAGAAATTGCACCATTCGAAGATGAAATTTCGTAAAAAGTGTAACTAGGAGGAGAGAATATAGAAAGAAAGAAGCACGGTGACAGCCACGGTGATACCGCGGCTTGGGAGGTATATTAAAACCATTTCCGGTGCCGACGTTTGCCGGGCTTTGGTTACGATTCCAACTCTACTTATAATGTTCTATAAGATGGCAAGGAGAAAGAAAATGAAAAAGCTATGAAGTGAAAGCAGAAATGAGAAGATGAAAGAAACGGAGAGACAGCGACATTTCTATGGTGAAGTTACGGATGGAATGTCTCGTCACCGGAGTAATTCGATTCACGGCGGTTCATAAAATCATAAAACGGGAACGGTTTCATAGAAATGCACGAAGCCTCATTAATTCATTCAATAATTCATTCGTTACTTATTGCTGCGCTCCTTTAGTGAATAAAATGCGCGCGTCGTAATTGTATCCAAGATGTTGACATAAGAAAACGGAGCATGTGGAATGGAAATTTTTCCTTTTTCCAATCGAATTTCATCCGTGTAATCTATCCGCATAAATCAAAGCTTCTTGTTCGAGTTCAATATTCCATCATTCATATATATTGAACCAATAAAACCCCATTTTCTTGAAACATTGCGGAGGATATTTTCCACATCCAATAAATGATATTTCCCTATACGAACGTACAGATCACAATTCATTGTGCTATCATATATGTATAATACATATACATCCCGTTGCATCGATCGATCGCCGTATACAAGAGTTTCAAGAGAAAACAGGAAAAATTGGAAGCAAGAATACTCTTGAAATAAATAAATAAATCAATTGAAATTATCATATCGATAAATATATCAATTGAAATTATCATATCGAATAATATCGCGCAGTAAAAAAAAAACCGATAGCATTGAGTGATCAGTTTCGGAGGGGATGATGGCGTCATACAGTCGCAGAAATAAAAGTAAATTCAGCCATGAATGCAGCTATTCTTACATCAGAGAGAATAATATTTTTCATGCTGCGTTTCATCCGAGAGGAACAATCGTAATATTCCCAGGTTCGAATATGTAAGCGATAGATAGTCGCCTTTGTCGCGCTCGTAAGATGACGATTTACGTACCGCAGAAATGGGAAAGGCGGAAAGGCAACGAAGGTGGAAAAGAGTGAAAAGGAGAGAGAATGATGCAAAAAAGGGGGTGAGAGAGAGAGAGAGAAAGAGAGAGAGAGAGCGTGGTTTCTACACGGTAAAGCTTTAGTTTCCGTTGTCGTGGTAAATCTGATGGTCTCTTTAATCTCGCGACCCACTGCCATTCGTTTCGCGCCCACGCTCCTCTGTCTCTTCGGTCGGCCGCGACGTTCTCTCACCCTCCGATTTATTCTTCCTCAACTTTCACCCTTGCGTTCGCCACGGCGCGGACGACGGCAGCAACGACGGCGGTGGCGGAGCCAATGGCGCGGATAGAAATTCCGGCGGTCTCGGAAGAAAAGCAATCGAGAGAAGATTTCGCCGTGTCGTCGCCAGAGACGAAGGCGCGTCGTGTGTAGGATGATCTATCTCTGTTTTCTCTCGAGCCCCGCGACTGGGATCGAAATAGAATTTTGCGGATAGAATTCTTGAGAATAGAATCCTACTGCGAGACGCAGACTAGAATTTCGTGCTTATCGAGATAAAAGCTGAAGGCGATAGCGGAGAACATCGTTAAGGATAACAACAACTTGAAAAGAATGTTGTCCTCAATATATAATAATCTCACTGCAATAAAATATCGAAGCGACACTATCTTAGCTTGAAAATTGTTTTCTTTTAATATTTTTCAATCCTCTGAAGAGACCTTGTTGATAAAAAGAGCGCATTAATACGATGATTGACTTTCAAAAAATAATAAAATTGAAATATATCTATAATTACAGTTTCGAAATGTAATCACTTGTAAAATATGTATAGCGAGCGACGTTGTTAAGTCGAAACAAGTTTAATAAGAATATCAACAGGTTCGTTACAGCAAAAAAATTAATTGCGTTATAGTAACGATTCTTAATGTTCAAGATCTGTGAAAGATACGCCGCTTCGGAACGCAGTTGCTTTTTGTTTTCTTTTAATGCCGCTCGAAGATAAATCGTTCGAATGTTCTCTCTAGAGAGACGTAGCTAGGTACTCTTAGATAAATCATTTTCGTGCTATTAAACTGCTCGCAACTCTTCTTTCAAGATATAAAACTGCGAGTTAACGAATTCCAAGAATAACTTACATTTCTTTGATTTTGAAGTAAAAAATCGTTAGCACATGTAATTATTGTACCAAATTAAATCACTATAAATATTCTTACACAAAACTATGCAAAAAATTGAGTAAAGTAAATAAATATACGTTGTTTATTATCAGATTAGAATTTTCTATCTAGAGTCAAGCCTAGGGTATACATGAATAATATTTTAAATATATTTATGATATTTAAATATATATTTAAATATATTCTTTGAAATTTATTTAAATATATTTAAGATATTGTGAAAATACTGTATAAGTACCAAAGTTTTATTGAAGTAACTTCTGCGAATGAAGAGATATAGACACAAGGTCTACTCACGGCTCTGAGTGGACTTGACTTCGATGACGAGTTGCCGGTCGATCGGTGAATCCAGGATCCAGGTACATTTCTGCTGGTAATACTGATTCAGCTTGAGCCCGGCGCTCGCCAGATCACCGCCATTGACCTCGCCTTCCGGCTCGGCCGTTGTGTGATCGCCGCAGTAAGTGTCATTGATAAACTTGTAGGCCGCGTGGAAATTGAGGCCCGCCCTCGACGACCTGGACCACTCGATGTAGACCGGAGTCCAGCTACGAATGCCTACCGGAAGCCAATCCTGCGCGATAATAGATCCCGTTAGACGGATGAAATGAGGGTCGAGGGATACGATGTGGAAAATGGTGAGCAATTTAAGAGAATAAAAAAAGTGCGGACTATAAAAATAACCGTTGAGAAATTGAAAATAATATCGATAAAAAAACCGAGATAAAATATGGTACACATAACACTTAGTATACTTGATTGGATCGTTTGTGTCCAGCGCATTTCTTTTTTCTTTTAACACTAGAAACACCAAGTAATTAGTTATAACACTTTTATATACAATTTTTTAAATACACAATCTGACAAATACTTTCTAAAGATGTTAATAACAGGTACGTAAAAATCATTTAATTGTTGTATATTTGTAATTTTTGTACACACATTTGTAAAAGTGAAAATTAACCAGAAACCGATCTATCGTGTGTAGTAAAGGACCGGAAAATCATGTATACTAAGAGATAATAGTAATATAATTTAAGATATTAACCACAGGAAGAAGCGATATCGACGGCTTATTGACAATTGGGCAATACGCTTAATTATCAATCGCGGATTTCGGATTTAATCTCCTATACTGTTAAATTACACAGATTTAGCTTGTTGTTTGCATGATAGCCCCAATGTGTCGAAATAACGATCATTTGAATATGAAATGATGCTCCCACGAATCGAAACCATATTACCGTTTATAGACTCACCCTAACGATTACACTCGATCAGGTGTAATCTGATAATATGTCTATTAATAATCATCATATGGATAGAGTCAAAGTCAGGTCAGCTGTGCGGTGTATGCGCGAGATTGGTCCCAAATGCATTTTGCATTGAATAAATTATTTAGCGTTGACAATTTTCTGTTGAACATTTTTCTAGATAAATATAAATTTCAAAGAGTGATACGTCCGCATGAGCGTGTTTTCGAATGCGTGCCACTTTTTCATTTCGTTTTTCCAGTGGTACATACATTCGTTGTAACGATCATATATTAAAAATTTACTAAAAATAACACGGATTACTACATCGTAAATTAAAAATTTTTATCCATATTGATTAAATCACAACATTATGGTAAATGTTGAAACCATATTAATGAAACTGATATACATTTCATGCGAGCATTAATAACGTAGTGTATATTATAAATTAAATTAATTTTCCCCAAATAATCCATACACAATCTTCCCGCACAGAGACTTACTTTATGATGATTAATTCATCGATAATAGCAAAAATATATTTCAGATTTTTAAGAAAGTCCAGCATGTAACGAATTCTCTTTCTCAGGAGAAAAAAAAAGAACTATCTCGCTGAAAGAAACGATATGATATAAGCATAAGGAACCATTCGCAGAAAATTGCGTATCGTAAGCGATATATTTTAACGACATCGCCGTTACAATGTACGTTTTCGCGTGACAATGCGGAGGATATAAAAGTTGCGGTAATAACAATAGCTTTTATCTCGCGGCATTCAAGGAGCGGAAGTACTCGTGGAAACGGCCGCTCCGTCAAGACGGCTCATTCGACGCGGGGGTCACGGAATAAAGTTTTTCCGTAGTTCGCGCGCTTACCTGGTAATTCCCACAGAGACAGGTGACAATGTGTCCGGTCTCGGAGACGAGCAGGAGGTGGTCCATGCTCCCCAGAGACTTGCTGACGCAGTGGCAGCCGCTGTCGCCGCACTTGGTCTCGCACGGGTTGTTTGGCGTTTGCTTCGTGCTACCTTTCACCTGCAAACAGAGGCATCAGCGTTCCAAAAAGTGCAAGTAAAAATTTGTACGGAATGAAGGAAGCAGGCTAAAAGAATGGCAAAAATGCGGTTAATTAATTATCGAGAGAGATATGCCATACGTGCAGTTTTCAGTTAATTGTTCGCTGTCTCTCCAGTAACTGACAAGAGACTGACAAGAGACAAGATATCGCAACTATCCAGAATCGATTTGGTTCTCTCTAAATTTCTTACAATGAAATCTCACTCCAAGGGAATGAAAATGCAACCACCCTTAAAAAAAGTGAAAATATTTCACTTCTTGAAAGAGTGACAATTTTCACTCTTTTTAGAATGAATTTTTAAAGGAGTGAAATTTCACTTTTTTGGAATAAGATTTCACTTTAAAAAGAGTGAAGATCATTACTTTTTTTTCAAGTGAAATATTTTCACTTTTTTTAAGGGTGGTTGCATTTTCATTCCCTTGGAGTGAGATTTCACTGCAAAAAATTTAGAGTTTAGTACCTTTTTTTATATACCTTATAATTGTATATTTAAAGTTTTCAAAAATCTAAATTTCTCCATATATGTACGTATACATCCATATATGTACGTGAAAGAATGAGTTATGTAAGAGCGACGTAAGGGATTAAAGTTGCACGATTTTCCCGGTTGCAACGGGTTCGCAACACAGATGCGACGTTCGTATCGTTCAGCATGGGATTACAGTTGGTATGTTTCCACCAGGAATTCAATTGTTGCACTTTATCGTTCTCGCAAAAGTTACTGAAACCAGTGGCTGAAACCGCGGTGGTCTCGCCTTTGGAACCACGTCTGATCCCGCGGAATATTATTTCTACGAAGATTAAAGGCTCGCGCTGCGAATACAGGTAGAAAGTTTTAGATTTAGAATTCTAAGACTCCCTCGTGCGGTATGCACGAGAGTTTTTTCCTTTAAGTTAATTTAATACATGCGAGAATTCTTGTTTACGCGAGAGACGGTGCGTCTAAAACCGAATAAATTGATGAAGATTTGATTCCTGGTGGTTGATTAAACGGACGATAGAGTTTAGACATTTCGTCAGGAAACTCACGGTAATGACCACCGATTGGTTGGGCGCTGGTATAAAGTGCTGCCTGCATTTCACTGGGCCTTCCATGGCGAACAGCCGATGTGGTTCCGGATGCACCACCGAACCTTCCACCGGCGACGTCAATCCGTAATATTCGACATCGCATACACTGGCAGGCTGCTGAGTGCCACCCTCACGTTCTGGAGCATCAGATGAAAATGCGTTGCTTGTGAAAGCGTCGAAAGAAATTACCTCAATTATGAGAAATAATTTTATTTTCGGATCTTAGTGCTTAAAAATATTAATATACAAATTTTTGCAAATATATTTTTCGGTTTTATAAACTGCGTGCTGATTCGATTTTTAATTGAAGCCGTAAACAAGAATAAATATCATAACTGGTATAACACTCAAAACTCAGGAGGTCGCATAATCCTTACATAGCGAAAAATCAATGTCACATTTTACAAAACTTATAATTAAAACTGCATTGCAACGTAATATTCAAATCGTTGTAAATCATGTAGTCATTAATGTTAAAAAATTATAAAGATTTAATCTCTGCGCATAAAATAATATCCTGGGATTTCTGTTATTCAATATAATTTCTTGTGCACCAATTTAATTATAAATAAAGCAATGGAGTTGACGTAAATAACACGAAGAAAGATACGATCAATAATTGAGGAAATATTCTAATTTGTTATAAGTAAAAATTGCATCGATAGGAATAAATCAAATAAAAGAAAGAATCCTATTTTCGATCGAAGTGCATCTTGATGCTTAATAATATTCATATGCAAATTTTTGCAAACGCATTTTTCAGTTCCATAAACTGCGCGCTGATTCGGTTTGTCAGACTTGAAACGCAACCGCATTGGGTTTGCAGAAATTTGCATATAAATATTATTAAGCACCAAGATCCACTTCGACTAAAAATAGGATTGTTTCTTTTATCCGATTGATCTAATTTAAATGTAAAAAAAATAGGATCTTGAGATTTTTCCGTTATTTATATAACTTCTTGTGCGACAAAAATTAATTATGAAATTAATAAATCAACATAGTTATTATAATAAATGGAATAAAATATGATGTACATAAACGTAAAAGTCACTATTCGTTCGAGATGTCAATCAAGAAAATTACCAAGGCGATCTGAAATATAAAATATTTTTATTTTATCGCGCGCTTCGTTCATATCCGCTAAACTCTCACGAGACTCATGTAACTTTCTTCTTCTCGCCTCTTAGCTTAATTTTTTTCTCGCAAGACAGTTTCTCGTAGTCAGAAGGATATATATTTCTACGAGTTATAGGTGGGTAAACGTCTTACGGGCACTTTCATTTCAAGTCGAAGTTCGCTCCACAGACGGGATTCCCTCATTCCGTTTCTTACACGGCAATTTCGCATGATTATTCGCGGCAATTCGGGATCGCCTGGTTGAATTTCAACCCCTTTCCTATAAGAAGATCGGTCTCCCCGGGTCGCATAAAGTTTTATGTTCCGCCGGATCGTACTCGGCGCGAGATAAGGTAGGCACCGGAATTCGAGTGGAGAACGAAATTCGAAAACGTTCGATCTTGATATTCGACGGTGGCCTCCTTGAAGAGGAAAGAAAAAAAAATGAAACAGCAACGGCGGAGAATGGTAATGTCTCTATGTGGGATGTCATCACGTATGTGAAATAAAAAAAAGCTGATGAAACGAGGTCGATTCGAACGTGGTCGATGTGCGCGCTTTATTTCCCCTTTATTTAAACACAACGTTGTTATTTAAGACTTGAAACGCCGGTCGCGGATGACTGTACTCATCGATCGCCACGAATTGAATAGAGAGATCCTGCGAGAGGCATGAGTGCATGGCGTGTAACACGTGTAACACGTGTAAACGTAATAACGTCGACCGGCGACACGATCACTCGTCAATCACTGGTCCCATCGACGGCGATAGTTTGTCGTCAGGTATGACTTTTGATTCTTGTCATTTATGCTTTTTTTTTTGTAATGGTCCATGATTGGATCTAGTATATGCCGCTCGTACGATTGTTGTAATTCAGGATGGCTACCGGCTATGAGCGAGGTTGGTAGCCATTTCGTAAACGTAAAAAAAAAATCGAAACGAGAATTTGATGTCGACATGATGTGTCGTAAAATTCGGTCGACGTTTAAAATCTCATCGATATCAAAATTCAATTACTGCTGTCCGCGTTTCGTTTTGTCCGTTAAAATTTTATCTCGCGCACTATTAGTTTGTGTTCCAAAACGCTTGATCGATTTTAATTTTCGACTTTAATGAAACCAAGCTAAATTAACGAAAAAGAGAACGGTAGATCCGATAAACGGAGAGTCTTTCATACATTACGTTAGACAAAAAGATAGATTTTTATTTTAGTAAAAAATTAAGTACAATGTTAAGATACTAACTAATTTCAGAGCGAAATTAATTTCTTTCAAAAATATAATATTCATATTATTTTGTATTATTTTTATATATACTACTTACTAATATACGTTCTATATTACTCATTATGTGCAAAACGTTATACGGATAAAGTTCTATGGGTACTGAAAATCGCGGTGTACACTGTATACGCACCCGCTTTGAATTTAGATTTGGCGCTTTCAAGCCTGTGATACGCGGCAGTCCGGCTTTACTCGGTAAAATAGATGTAACAGTCGCGGGCGAATAATTATCCGACCGCGAATAATTACGAGTTGCCCGATTTCGAGAGGGCGTATAATATACCCGGGGTCTCATTTTAATCTCCGGGATTGCTTAGCCAAGGAAAAGGTCGTAGCTACTTAATCGGGGTTAAATCTAATCTTTGAAACGGGATTAAGCGCGACCGCTGTTTTTGCGAGGACAAACGCGTCGATATCGTGAATGTGTCCTCCGGCAGCCAACCAGAATCCCTCGGTTGAGTGCCAAGCGAATTTCAGGATTACCATCCGGACGTGCCTACATTCATCCGATTAAGGGGGCCAGGGGAGAGGACCGAGGCTTTGACATCGATATGCCGAGGCGTATTTACGGTAATTAGTTACTCGTAATTAGTGGTTTGAATGTGCCGCAGTTGACTACTCGAGAAGCAACGGACAAAAATCGGATTCCGAGATGATAAAACTGCGGACGCAACTTGCGCTGATCACGAAAATGATGTTGACATTGGTCGTGTTCTAATACACCAGTACTGAACATTTATAGTTTACGTATATTATAGATTTTCGGTATTTATTGACATTTTTTAAAGTAAATTCATTCACTTCAAGACAAAAGGTGAAGAGTTTCACTTATTTTTAAAATGAAGTTGTTAGCGTTCTAAACTTCACTTAAAGTGAAATTGTCTTCTCATTAGTAGTGTTAGAACCGGGACTGGCTAACATACACACACAAGCGACATATCTGATAAATTCATTCTGTAAATTTTTTAATGCCTCTACATAATTAGCAAATTGCAAAACGTAGGTCGCAAACGCTGACGCAGAATGACGATTACCGCACGCAAGACACGCAGATGAAAACTAATCGCACGCAATGAAAAAATAAACGCGAATCTTCATTCTACTATGCATTTGCGATCTACGTTTTGCGATTTGCGAATTATATGGAAGCATTTTTACTTTAGAATTAAAAACGAAAACTATTTAAGCTACAAGTCTATGCTGAAAACACGAAAAATCACACGTGTACATGAATGCATACATGATGTGCGTGTTCAATACGTTCTATGTCCTTTCCACGTGTTCACTTTTAGAACGAGCAAATTTATGGTATGTTAATAGAACGCGTGAAAAGTATATGTAGTATTAATCCATAAGTATCAGATATGATACTTATGGATGAATACTATATTTTTCCTGCGCTTGATAAAGCTGTATATGAAGTAGCTCGGCAGTCGAATTATTTAATGAAATATTCTTTCGCAGTAAACACCTGTAAGTTATATGTAGTGTAATTTCCCACTCAATAATATAACTGTAATATACAATATCACACGATTGTATTACAGTTATATTATTGAATATATAATTGAATAGGAAATTACATCTATCAAATATATTACATGTAACTTGATGTTTGCTGAGTTCTCTCATATAGAATATTGAAATCCTCACTCAATTAAAGTGAAATGTGTCGCTCTTTTTATTATTAGAATTTATTATAGAATTGAAGAATAAATCCAAATGAAGAGTAAATGACTTCACAGTTTTAAAAAACGAAATTTCATTCCATTTCGACTGGCAGTATTTTCATTATTACTTGGAGTGACTTTTTATTCCAAAATAGTGAGATTCTATTCTAAAAAATTAATAGAGCAGTATATATCGGAATGCAGCTACTATCATCCAGCACCAATCGCTTTTCGCGCTTTACAAAGATTGCGTTCAGCAGACAAAGCAGCTTTGCAAATGTAAGATCCTTTAATATGATTGGTTACATATTTAAACCAGTGAAGAATTAAAGGCAAGAACCAATCATATTAAAGAATCCTACAACAGAAAGCTATATTGGAAAGCTACTTTTTCTACTGAACACAGCAAAAAAGCACTGAGCAAGCATCATCATCACATATATTGTCACATTGGCAAAGATACCGTATTATTAGTATATCAAAAGAGCAACATAATTCTTAATTAACCCTTTGATGCCATATTACGAGAATGATACACTTAGGAAGTATGGCATACCCAACTCAATTCAATTGCTATACAACTTTCATAAAAATAAACGTATTATAAAAAATTTTTCCAATTGAAACACCAAACATTAAGGAATATAATGGTACCAAGCAAATGTATCTTTATTAATAAAAAAGTTATAAGCAATGAAAGAAGCTGTGGAGATAGAAAGCCGGATATGATATATTCAAAATGACACCGAAGGGTTAATAATTCTTAATTATTTATTATGTGTGTAATTCACTATTTAAGAAACTCGACGGAAAGATTGAGAAACATCAAATTATAAGACAAACTTCATTGCGCGATCTTTTTAAACTTCTACTCTAAAACGAGGAAGCTCCTCGGAAGCGCGTAAAGAAGCGATTGCACTCGTAACTCGTAATGAACAGAGGAAAAAATAAAAAGAAGAAACGGGTAAGAAAAAAGTAAGCTATATCGAGCGATAGAGGAGCGTGTTTCTCACGATTTCGCGACGTTTACGCGCGCTGACTTGATTGCTTGGCGACGACGCGCATCATAATCCAATTTCCGACGTTGCAATCTTTTGTTTCGAGTTTCTGCCAAGTTTGCCACGCAGCAAACCTGAGCAGACCACCGCATTCGTTCCCGTCCGGCGACGACGCTCCCTTTTACGGCTTACCGTCGTGAAAGTAGTACGAGACCTCCATATACTCCTCGTCAGTGGGGCTGTTGGAGGCGCGTGTTAAAACCACCGTCATGTCCCGGCCGTTGGAAGAGTACCTCTTCGGCTCCGCGTACCTGGAAAAAAGGAATGGAAAAAGGAAACGTCATTTGCGCGTTCGGCTTGGGGTGAATCCGTAGCGAGGGATGGTTTTCCCACGCTCCTTTCTCGAGAGCGGCTCGTAGTTTTTCGGGGTCGAAACTGGGATATAAATCGAACTCGCCAACGAGCAAGCGCCGTCGAAGGTAGAAACGAACGACTGTTTTAATCTTCACATTGTCGGTCGCTATAGACGACGTTTAAACGTTGGCGCCTAGACATTTAATATCTTACTCCAAAGTGTAGATTATAGATATAGAAACTTGAACGCTGAGACTTCAACTTCAGTGTACAAGGAAGGTCGCTTTACAATCATTAATTTTACGGAGCTGATGGTTTATTGGACCCTTACTTAATTATAAATCCCTCAAAAGTATCAAACAATTCAATTTTCTTTATGTTATATCTACAAAAATTTGAATTATTCTTATTAACATATACTTACAATTAGTATATATTCTTTTTAACACAAATTATATCATTTTGGTTCCTTCATGCACGGAAAGAAAAGTTTTGATTAAACCAACAAAAAAGTTCAACAAGAATGGCATTTACGATAACTTAAAAATTCTATTTGGTCTTACCAAAATACCATTCTTGTTGGGCTTTTTTGTTGATCAAAACAATTTTCTCAGTGTTGAGAAGGATGTTTTAATTAATTAGTACCTTTTAATTAACATAAATTAAATGGGTCTTAGACGTCAATAAATCAACACTGTTAGATATCAATGGAGCAATGATAATCCAATCCTTCGAATTAAAAATAACATCTTATTATTTTTAATTTTCATGTGTGTTAAAATATAAATAAATTCACTTTTGTGATTAGTTTCAAAATAAACAACATCCATATTAACGTATGCACTTAATAAATAATAAACTAAATTTATTCAAATTTAATAAATTTTCTTGAGTTAAATTATTGTTTTGATTACATGATGGATGAACTCCATTGTTTTAATTACATTAATATATTGAGTAGAAGCGACTTAGAAATGATCAAGAATAACTCAAATTGGATACAATTTGACATTATACGAATTTAACAGTGTGTGTTACAGATTTTGCAGTCAATTTCGGAGAGTTAAGAGACTCTACAAATAAATTGAGCATAAAATAAAGATACTGCAGTAATTCTGTATCTCGACTTTATCTCGGGACATATGAAATTTATCTCATTGTGAACGATGCTCGTTAAAATAGCCGAATAGCTTTGCATCACGACTGCGCAATCAATACGAAGGAACGACGGTGACGTCCGCCGGGGTCGTACTATGAATAATGATCGATCCGATTTCCGCTTATGTACGTTACAACGCGCGCGTATATGTATATACATGCACCAGGACGCGGGATTCGTGATACTTTTCATCGAGGACATTCGAGTCGGAAATTTCGACACGAATTATTAATTCACGATCATTATGACGAAGGGTACACCAGAGAGCATGATGCAAAAGGGTGCTCCGCAGAAATTATATCGGCGCCGAGACAAAGCAGGATGTAAATCTTACACGTAAGACTCTATTTTCTCCAGGCAAAGTTGTAAATGGACGTCTTGGGAACCGCCCTCGATAGTCGGCGCGCGCGAGAATTGCCTATGAGTTAGTTTTGCAAGATAAATCGGCCACCCTTTCCGCCCCCGCCTCATCCTCGACGCCACCCCGTCGACGCCGTCGCCCTACGGCCGCGAAAGGAGGATCGCCCTTTGTCGCTCGAATGAGCGTCAGAATTACGTCATCAATTTTCTAATGGTAACTTTCCCGCGCGAACAATATCGCGTCAATAGCTCGAAGGTCGATGACGTTCAACATCTCTTTCAGCAAGTTTATCGAGATCTCCATCAAAAGTGGGTTATAACTTTTTGTTTAAAACATTTATTTTGAGAAAGAAAAAATGTAGCATGCTTCATTTGGCGTTTTAGAATTTGATTAAGATTCAATATGATTGAAGTAAATTAAAACAGACATACATAGTAAATTGTTATTAAATAGAATTAAATAGAATGGGAACAGAAAAACTAAAACACGATCACTTGTCCAAGTTTAAAAAAAGAAAATCTTTAATTTTCAGCGCAGATAACCGAAATTTGATAAAACTAAATATGGAAATGTGAAGATACGTATAATTTATTTAAATTCTCATGTTCTGTGTGAAAACGGATTGGTTTACATATTTAAACGTTGATATTCTAGCTGGAATTATCATATCTGCGTGTTTTATATAAAATATGAAATTTATTGATTAAGTTTTAAATTATATCCTCCTAGAACTTACGTCAAGTGGTTCTCCCAACGCTGAATTGTCGCTATAGAAGCACGTGAGTTACAAGTACCTTACTATTTGTAGGCTGTATTACAAGCCAACGATATGATTATCGCGATACCTTCCACACACGGAATGGCAGTTTACTTTATTAGCGCGCAGGATAAAGCGACGGTACGATACGGTTGATCTGTGTCGGTTCATTGGCTGCTCCCGAGCAGGGAGCACGGGGCATGGCTTTTAGTTGGACGTGGTGTGCGTGAAGATTAAATTACTTGATGGCTATATCGGATTGATCCCCGATGTATCTCGCGTCCATGCACGGACGGATATTAAATAGAGCGCGCTCTGGGCAACTCACTTGAATAATCGCGATGCCCGATTAGACCCTTATGGTGCTTTGTTCCCAGCGGTGTTGCGCGCGATGCACAATGATACGATTTTCGTCTTTGGTCGTCGATATCGTTAATGCGTCGCAGTGTCATTGCTTTTTCTTCACACACTGCACACTCGAAATTCACGTTTCACACTCCCTTGCGATTTTGAAGACTGTATTATTTATACATTCATAACGTTAAATTATACTCTGAATTATTTTTAATCATTTCTAAAAGGCGTCACTACTCGCTAATTTAATTAAAACAATTTCATTCAAGAAAATGTGTTAAATGTATTTTTCTCTCAAATTTAGTTTAATATTTGCTAAGAGCATACATTAATACGAACGTTGTTTACTTTGAAACCAATCACAGAAATGGATTGATTTACATCGTAATACACATGGAAGTTAAAAAACAGAAAACTTATTTTACCCAAGGAATCGCTCCTTTGATATCTAAAAGTGTAAATTAAGTTAATCTATATAAATTGAATTAAATTTAAAAAAGGAACGTTTTACGTTATAAAATAACATTTTCAGACAGTTTTATCCTATACGAATCGAAATAACACTGTACCATCCTTGTACTGTGATACGGCAAAGTTCAAAGCCCACTTTTTTAACTTTATCGAATTTTCAGATTGCGAGCTTCTTATTTCGTTTTATTTTGCATCGTCTTAATACCGTTTCAGGAGTATCGCGAGGGAGGCGAAAGGCGGCGGCCGGAAATTCGGCTCGAGTCGCGCGACGGGAAACGTGCCCGGTTGCAAGCAACGGCAGGGCTGGAGAACGTGCGAGGCGGATGAAGCACGGGCGTTATTTCGCATGAATTTTTACGAGATTAGCCAACATAAAACACGCAGCAGTCCCATAGGCACGTACGTACGTACGCTGCATCCGGACGACCTGCTGCTGCTGCTACTAAGCATAAATCGTCCTGGGACCGGCTGGTACTGGAGCGGCAAACGTTAGAAATTAAAATAGATTAAAAACTGCCAGTGGCGTCAGCAAGGCAGCGAGGTGCAACACGCGCGTGACGAATATCGCTCCTCTCGGAGGTAGAAAGTGGAAACGATCCTTCCTTCGTTTCACGACCGAGCGGAGAGAAAAACCCCGCGAATGACTCGTGAGTCCGTGGTAAAGTCATTAGATCTATAAAGTAGCGCAATTGATTTCGGAAATGTTACATCAAAATGGCCGAAATGCACATGGTACACGATTCCAAGCATGGTGGTTGGTGGTTCATCTTTTAAATTGTACTTACATGTCCCTTCGTGCACTCTCCTGCACTAAACTTCTATGGAAATAAATCTATATTAAACTAAAGAACACATAAATTAAGCATTCGTATATACTCTTTTTGGTCATAAATAAACTAATTGCAATTCAAAAACATTGATTTACATACTTGACGGCTTCATTTTCCTAAATAAAGTACGTATATACAAATGCATAAATTCGAAATGACCATGTTTTGCGTCAAAATGGATGCGAGTTTGCGGTACTTTATAGATCTAGTGACTTTAGTCCGTGGTCTCCACAGTCGCCACCGCGTGGATGATGTAGTATGTGACTTTTTTGGTTTTACCGTCTTTAATCTGGCAAGATACGAACGTTCATCATTTGATGAGAATGTCGAAACATTTTACGAACTCTCGTAAGGATACAATTCGTAATCATTTCGTTGTATTTCTATATTCATATTCTGTACAATTTCACCTTTCTAGATTATAATACGCAAGGATCTCTCATATTTTAGACAAATCTAATATCTTAAATGTGAGAGATCCATGCAGTATATTATCATCTAGGAAGATCTAGTCTTAGATAAAAATGAAGACAACGCCCTAGTACATCATATTGTAAATTCGTTTTTCAAATCTATTGGGAAAGCTTCCGAGTTGAGAAACATATACAGGTATGTGCGCGTGAGGTTATCACAATATTTCAGACGTTTTACCGCGCGCATCTGTCGATCGGGGAGAGCGAGAAGCCGGGTGTAAGCCCGGCGAATCGATCGCGTACCATATCGGTAGCGGCGACGGCGGCGTCTCAAAATCTCTTCTGGGAAATCTCTTAGCCCAACTGTGCATCCCTCGTTTGGCCATTCGTTGGTCGGCCCTCGTTCTTTTTGCACTGGCCACATCAAGTTCGCCCCCGATGCAACGGGGACGGGGGTGGATAGGGCGTTCGTGCGACAGACATTTCGCGTCCGTCCATTTCCCACGGTTTGCATAATGCATGTGGCCGCTGGTTGCTTCGACGATGACGACGACAACGAGAGGACGATGTCACTCCCTCGAAGTCCCCTTTGCACTTATCTCTCCGATCGGCCAGACGGAATCCTGATTCGTGGGTCACCGCCGGCTTTCAGCCTCGAGAGGAATCACGCGATACCTTTGTTTGTCGTTGCTCGACCCTCCACAGTCTCTTTCCACGGCCGATTGGTCAACACCTTGTCTCCGGAGGCTTCAACATCGAAGCGCCTGGCTCGGTGCTGCATATGGGACGGATACAGATCGCACAGATGCAAGTAGGTGGAATGCCTTTAATCTCTTTTCCTCCCACGTGTCAAACTTTTTTTTCTTCATTTTAAATAAGTTACGAAACCGTGCAAGTAGTTTTGATATTTTCTCTCTGCGGCTTACAAGGACGTTTTAAATTATATGGTATTTCAAATCATTAGATTGTATGTCAGATTTAAGTGCGGTAAATGAAGAAACGACAAGTTAACATTGGATAATTGTCGAATAAAGATCGAGAAAAAGATTTCTTCTATAAAAATTCCGGAATATGTATCTCGTCCTCTTCACGTACTACATCGCTGTTCAATATGTATGGGTAAAAATCTTCTTTCAAATATCTTTCTTGTCACGTTTTTCATTTGATATGACCTCTATTCTATCTCCCTTGAATTCTTATCAGGCATCTCATTCTTACATCAATATCTCGACTTTCTCGGGAAAAGCACACGTATTACGAATAAAAATTTCTGCTGTAATAATTTATATGATGGATGTAGATAATTTCAGATAAAGTAAAATGTGAAAAATTAATATCTCGTTTTATTAAATGTTTAATATTTTTAACAAATTCAATAATAACATTTTATGTAAATACATTACATGTATAATTTAAATTTAATAATATCCACACAGCTCTTTCTCTTTTGTATCAAATCGTGTAGTACATTTAGATTGTCATATAATTCCTATTTATGAACAAAACTGCAAAATAAAATAAAATAAATCTTTATTTGCTTTTTTATGCAGTTTTAATTATCCAAATTTTTTTCCTTTTGTCGGCATTTACTCCTAATTTGTCGGTCATGATAGCATTTTGTGATCAAACGCTGCAAGTCATAAATTCTAGAAAGCGGAATATTAAACGGATTAGCCAGTATTCTATCAACGCCCAGCACACGCTTGCATTTATTATTCGCGCGCAGTAAATCGATCGGCATTAAATGTTTATGACATCGAAAGGACTGCGTTCATAAAACGCGCGTATCAACATGAAAACTGAACCTGCCGCGCGCAAGGGTTTGATCATGAATGATATGCGACCGGACATGAAAAGTTAATTTTCCTTTGAATACAGGAAATGCTGGGCTGCGTATGTGGAAACTACGCGATTTTCGTACATATCTTTGTGGTAATTATATGAAATTAAATATCTACCACGTCGACCAATAAACGAGCAACTTTAGATATTAAAAATTAAAATATTATTTTTACATTAAACAACATACCAAATTTAATTACAAAAACGTTTCGACTCCTAGAGCTCCTTCAGTTATTAATCATCTCCGAAAGTTACTTGTTGTGCTGATATTTGCAAATATCGAGCGTTATTTACATTATTTTGTTATTATCTAGCACGTCATTAAAAATATTCGTAAACAGCCATTCAAAGCACTCAGATTAACTTTCTGTACATAAGAAGAATGGTTTTGCTGAAATATTGAAAAATTTGACTAAATCTGAAAATTTTGTTGAACCGTTAAAATAATTATACTGTAGAATGTTTAAACGTTGATGATAATGCTAGAAAGAGCTTTTGACATGCTAGTAACTAACTTGAGCGTCCTAGATAATTATTTTGATTGTCCAACAAAATTATTTTCAGATCTGTATCTAGTTGTTAAATTTTTAGATACTATAGTAAAATCATTCTTTATAAACTGTGAAAAATTTCTAGTTGAAAATGAACGAACTAGAAGATTCTAATCAAGATTGATTCTTAATCAATCAGCATTCTGATTATTTCAACTAGAAATATAATAGATTCAACCAGAAAGTTCTAATGTGTCCATTTTCAACCAGAATTCCAATTAATGCAATCAGACTCTTTTTCCCAGTGTACAATATTTCTAGAATCAGTGTGCACTATGTACATTTTACCAGAAACGTTATAGAATTTATAGAAAAAAAAAAACAAAACAAAAATATAAAAAACGCCAAATTAAATAGAAGTTGTATGAATGTTGCAAAAGCTATCAATTTTTTCCGCGGGATATTAACGCTCGTGTAAAAAAACAATGTATATTCGTTTCACGGTCTTCTAAAGTTATTTAATCAAACACGAGAATTTACTACATAATCGGAAGATTCCCCCATCGTAAAAATCATGCTATTATACTAACGTTACGAGCGAAAGTGCACAGCTAGCTGTTTGAATTTATGTCATGAATTTATGTCATGAATTTTTGTTGCGTTTTTTTTTATGGGTACATTCGCTTTGCGACAATATTGGAATTATATTTATCTCTTCTTTCCCTAGGAATAGTTCAGTGAAAGGTAAACAGAACCCTAAAATTTTGGCTATACTGTTATTGACGTTCGAAAAAACTAGGTTTGTTAAATATATTTTTGATACGATAAACGTAACTACATGTATGTATACTCCACACTATTAAATCGAGAGAGAGAGAGAGAGAGAGAGAGAGAGAGAGAGAGAGAGAGAGAGAGAGAGAGAGAGAGAGAACAATGATAACTAATTCAATCCCTTCAATTAAATACATTTTATTATTTTTACAAATTTTAACAAATTAAAAAAATTTTTTTGTTTAACAATTGTTAACAAAAAAATTAAAAAAAAATTTTTTTCTTCACAACATTGAAGTACTCTTGAAACTGTACAACTTTTGTTTAAAAAATTTTTTTTTATCTTTTTACTTCCGACGATATTCGCCTCGAAAGAAAAATACCGTTTTTTTTTCAAAGGGATATATCACGCCTTAAACATGAGTTAGCGCACGTACAAAAAAATACGTGTCTTTTAGATTTTCGTGTTTTACAACATATTTCATGGAGAATCAAATCGGTTCCAAACAGTTATGAAACTTCCCTTGTAAATAATAAACTAAGTAGTATTTAAGTTAAATGTATTAAATTTAACTCTTTAGTTTATTATTTATTATTTACTGTTTAATTTACTAAATTATTATTGACTAACAATAAACAATAAATAATGAATTAAATTTACATCAAATTTAATACATTTTCGTGAGTTAAGTTGTTTAACTCTATTGTGTTATTTAAATTAACAATATACTGAGTAAGAAGTTGGCAACCTAAAGATAAAAATAACTCAACAACAATCAACTTGAGAACAATTCGGCATTATGAATTTAATAATGTATTCATACTTTCTCCGAAATAAAAAATCAAAAATCAAAAGAAACAACAAAAAATATAATTTAGAGAATTAATGGTCTTTAAGGAACATTTAAAAGAGTAAATATCACAAAATCGCCTAATTTTATTCAAATTAATAGATTTTAATTTAATGTACAAAATAAAAAAACTACGAATAATTAAACTCGCCAAATTTTTATTAAAGAACTCGTCGAAAAATCGAGACGTATAACTTTGGTAATATAACTGTGCGAGCCATACACTTCTGTATCGGTTTCCGTAATGCCGCGCGGCAACGATTGAACGATTTCAGATAACTACCATTCCGTTTGTCCTCTGTGACATCTTTTCAGTCGAATATGTATCCAGTATAAACGCATCGTGGAATGCATGAGAGAGAGTCGGGCTACAGCCATCTTTCATACTTTGACTTCCGGCGAGATGAGTATGAGGTATCGCTTTGCATGCTACCGTCTAGTTCTCGGATGAAGACAGATGATGGATCTACCGGGGCTGTTTTATGATTACGTGCCCAACGATCTTTCGTTGCTTCCTTGGCATCGCGACGGCGCTGGCTTCTATTTCGCGCGTCAGTTCAGCTGTTGTCTCGTGATACGTGCCCGAGGTGTAATGAATAATCCTCGAGGTACACTACGGGGCGTGCACACCAAGGAGAAAGACTGCGCATTAATTAAAACAAAGACCTGTAAGGACTAAGAAAGAGTTGCGACAAAATTCGCAATTCAGGATTGCTGCCTCGTTAAAAACATAAGACAATAAGGCGTAAGCGAATCGGCCAATCACGGTAGAGAATGTAAGATTATTGCTTTACGTTTTCTACTGTAATTGGCCGATTCGCTTACTGCTTATTACGTTCTACTGTCTTAAGTTTTTTTATGTGTTTCCGATTTAATCAATCCGTATGTCTTAATACGTATGTCTTGAACGCTTGCGTCTCTGCGAGCAGAGATTAGCGTTTAGAAATTAATCTTCATTCTGACGCAGAGTTCCAAGGAGACTTAACCGATTCCCGGCTTTAACCCGGCATCGCGCGTGTTTTCGAGTTACCGTGGGATCTCGAAATTTACCAACTCAAATTACGATACATTACCTACAAACCGGTACGATGGTATCTCTCTAATGATCGCTCTAATAACCAAGGGGAATTCACTTACTTATCTTGACTCGCGAGTTCCCGCGGGAGCCACTGCGCCGGACTGCAAATCTTCTCCAAGGAGTTGGTGGTATCCAGCGTCCCGCTTTCCGGCGAACCGTCGAATATCTCGATCGTCGACTGACAGGACTGTGCGCTGTAAAATCGATAGCGGGAATATATCTATCAGTGGATTTTACGACGGACGTCATGCGCGCCATCGAAATTCGTCGTCCCGTAGCAGGAAAATTCACCGTCGATGTATCAACTGTAAATTCTCATGTAGAGAATTTTGAAGGATGTAGCGATCTAACGCGCTTTTCACGGAAACGGAAAAAAAAGAACTTGGAACTTAAAAAAAAAAGCATATGTGTTAAACGTATTATTACACCGATTTACTCGCCTGTCAATTTCTTTTTTAATCCGGAAGAAAGATTGAAAGCTTTTTGGAAACGTTACATCCGATATTTGTTCCAGGATAATCTGTAAATGTATCATCCGAGCCAAAATATTCGAGTGCCGCGTTTTCGTTCGCTTTAATCGCCTCACAGACGCCACGTCTGCGGAAAGTAAGCTGCAAATCCGACACGGATGCCGCTATTACGCGCGCATGAAAACCGGGTAAAAAAAGGAGAGCGAGAGAGAGAGAGAGAGAGAGATACACGGAGGAGGATTTGGTCGATGGGTGAGAGGTGCGCGATATTCCCCGTGCTCGGAGATACTTTCTCGGTTCACCTGGCGCTCGGATTTACAATATTCCGTTCAAAATTCATGCTACCTTCAATAAAGCCCTCCGTTCTGCGTCTCGTAAGTACGCGCGCGCACACATCTTCCACCGGTTTATGTGGAATAGCGGCTACGAAGACCGACAGTGGAACGTTCGTATATGATGTCGAGAGGGTTGTCGGAGATACGATTCGTCGTCGTCGTTGGTTCCGGGGATAGTTTCATCTCTTCGCCGCGGTATGTTCCGTCTCCACGAACACGTACATAACACGTCTCCGAAGACGCAGATACGCGTTCCGTATGTCGTTGCCGTAGCATGCGCATGATAATTGAAAATCCCAGGGATGCGGACGCGCCGGTGTACCCTCGCGAGATTTAACGCTACTTTCCGCGACTACGCGCCGCGACGAGTCTCGGGATGGGTTTCCTTCTTCATTCCTTTCCTGGCGCCGTTTCGATAAGTTACGCAAGTCGCAACTAACGGTGAAATAAGAGTCTCGCGCGTAGACGTAACAGCACGATTGCGGAATAATGTTTCTCTCATGTATTCTTAGATATTCCAAGGTTTCACAACATTCTCAGATTTCTAGATATTAATCAATATCGATATTTCACTTTGATTTACGAGAATACAGGATGATATTACTTCACACGTAACAAAAGTGTGTATCGGAACTTATAGCGCTTGACTTATTCAATGGTACAAACCGCCGACCGTTTTCACCGTGCTACTATCACGAATTCAACGTTACGTGTACAACCCGCTGCGGATTTGTAGGGATTGCCAGATCAAAAGTGGCGAACAACCGCGAGATAAACGCAATTCCACATATACCGCGACACATTGTGTTCGCCATTACGTGACTACAGTTTTCACCGGTGTTCGGTCCACGTTAGAGAAACACATCGATAGACACGAAGAAAACGGGGCGTGGAAATAGAGAAGGATATGGTTTCTCGCCTTCTAAGACCGCAATCGCACGTGCGTTTCAATATGTGACTTGAAGGTTCGTGATAGCGAATCAGGTTACCTGAGGTTGTAACTGGCTAAGGAAACGTGTCCAGTGTCGTAAGCACGGCCACGCAGCAGAAGCTTGCACGTGGTGGACTTGGGTTTGCCCCTGGTATCGTGGTAGCCACCCCGGACCTTCTCGCCGCTCACTTCGAGGTCGCAGCTGCTGGTCACGGTACCTTGGTCCTTGCGGTGATCATGGAGATCGCGGTTGTTGTAGTTGTTGGACTTCATCGAATCAACTGAAAGATCAGAGAGTTGGATAAGCTTTGATAATAGCTTATTGTGCCGTGATATAAAGTTGAAAGTTGTCTGGACAAGAACAAATATGAAGAAGATTATGAAATACGAAGACGAGAATAAACTAAAAAAAAAGTCTGTAATATGTCTGTCAAATGTATTTTGTTTATTATATTGATGCAGTCTTAGTAAATATTACCAAATGTAATAATAGTAATATTACATTGATGTAATATTACTAAATATTACCAAATGTAATAGTAACCATTTGGTAATTGGAAAAATAAGATAATATTATATTTAAAAAAGTAAAATTGACGTTTTTTTTAGTTGGTTTTGATTATATTTTGTGGTTAATTGCATATTTAATTGAAATTATTTACCAAAGCCTTTAAACTTGATTGTTATTATTAGACTTTTTTTTAGTGTAGTCTAAATTATTATTTTAAATCTTCTAATATCGTTTTTTTATTAAAGTTTAGTAGAAAAATATATTAAAACTGTGTAAGTAGATTAATCGATGCGATGATTTACGCTAGAGATGTATTTTCTCTTGTTACTTACGAGTTTTATTCGTGCTATCGGTGGCGATCGTCGTTGGAGCTTCCGTCGTCACTTCAATAAAATTCAGCGTCGCGACGAAGCCATTATAATCGAAGGGCGATACTTCGGGACCAGTTCTGTAAAACGAATATTTCTGAAGGCGCGAGATAAGACACTTAAATTAAATGAGAACTCGAAACCGATCGATCTCGTCTGTCCTTCCGATAAAAAGATGCGTTCCTCACCTGAATTCAACGAGGAGTTCTTGACCTTCGTATACCAGCGTCGTCTTCTCATTGCCGCAGAGCATCTTCAACAACGGACTCGACGTGGTTGGGCCAGAGTAAACGGCGATGTAGTCGCTGGTGCAGTGGCTGCAACGAGAATAGAAGTGCTTCCGTATAAGATGACTATGCATCCGGGGCGGTTCAAGGACTTCCGTACTTCCTTCGTCTTTCGCATCGGAATAAACGCCGGTATAAGCGAAAGGTGGATGGGGAAGATGGAGCGAATAGGGCGTATGGTATGAGACTATCGAAAACGGTCGAGAATCGTGTACCGATTTATCAGGGAATTCACGAGGATGAACTCGATTCGAAGGGGTAAGTCCGTAGAAGTTTCGCCATTAAGAAAATATCCAATATTACCGGCAAGGCAGAAGCGGCTGTGCCGAATTACCGCGATGGGATGGCGTGATTTATTTTACGAGGGAACTTCATCGCCGTACGCTTCGCAGGGACGATCCCTCACAGCTGGGATCACGAAAATGCGATTTTAATAATGTGGCCAATTAGGGGTCATCGCGTGGCTTTACGAAGAAGATTGCCCTTGCCTCCGGATTATCGTGTAGACGAGCGGTGATTAAAAGCGGTTCCCTCGCAATTATCGTCGACAGCATTATACGACGTGCTCTGTTATTGACAAATAATCAGCGTGAAGATGATTGCTGGCCTGCTATTAAAAGACTTTAGATATTATCTAATATCTGTAGATGAAATCCTTTTTTTTTCCTTAATATAGATTAATTGCAAGAGTTTGAAAAAAATATATATATATTAGAAACATTCGATTAAGGCAGTATTTATCACGGAAAAAAAATAATTGGGTAGTACAGCAAATCTATAACTTACTGCGCGAATTCTATAACTAAGAAAATTTGACAAACCGCTAATGTTATTCAGCTGTCAACTTTACTACTTTAACATAAAAAATTGACTGTCGTATATTACGGTTGTAAATTTGCTGAATCAGTGAAGTTTTCAGCTATTTTTTTTTCCTATTGTATGAAAAATTTATTAATAAAAAATTAGAAAACTTTAGTAAAATTAAACTTTTATTTTTATTGTAATTTTTATGTTTAAGCTGTACTTAATATTCCTTGAGAAATTGTAGGAGAAAGGTAATCCTTTAAAATTTGAATACGGATGCAAATGAATTTCATGCTGAATATTAATCAGAATATAGCTCTTGGTTCATCACTGTTATTATTACAAGTCTGTGCTGCGAGAGCGACAATGTAAAATATTCGATAGTGATATTCGCCAAGATTCTGAAGTAGCCGTTCTAAACACGTAACAGGTGCTTCAGAAACTTTTCTCATAATTCTAATTAATTATCTCAAAGTACGAGCGTGAAGAAATTAATGGGAAAACTTCGTTGCTCACGGTTCGATTTTGCCGGCTGAATTTTGCAGTTAAAATGAAATTCCATACCTCAAAGTCTCGTGATCTCATCTCAGAATCTCAGATACACTATCCCGAGCTATGTTGACCTTTCCTTTCTGCCTAAGATGCACGATACTTAACGTTAATCGCGTCCAACATAGATTGTGATGGATCAATTGCATTATATTATATGATACATGCGATTAGTTCATCAATCTCGATCTAACAACCATTGCATCATGATCTTTTTGTGCTACTTCGATTATTATTAGATATTTCAAGTTTTTTTTACAGAATTGTTCCATTAAATATATTTTTATCGATGTGTTACTAATCGGTACATTTTTAAAATAATTTTTCTGCAATTTAATGTTCAGAATCTGGCTACAGCTGCTATTTCTCGCAGCGGTATTAAAACAGGATTTTTTTTTCGTTTTTCTTCTCTTTTTCTCTTTCTGTCTATCTATCTACCTCTCTATTTCTCTTTCGAACACTCTCACACGCAAACTCGTCGCTCTCGATAAATTAGATCCCACCCCTCGAATCCACGCGAACAATGAACAGGCCGTAATTATTTTCATTAGGAGATAGCCGGGGGAAAAGCGGGCCGTCGCGTCGGTCGGGAACGGATCGTTGCCACGGAAATAGCTCTGTACGTCATTTTCTACCCGAGCGGTTCGAACACCAGAAAATCGGATTCCTCCAGCCCCATTTCGCGCGAGGCTCGCGTCGTCGAGCCATCGGATGGAGCATAAAAGAAGCGGGAAAGCTTCCGCCCATCCGGACAGCGGTATCCCGTATTGTACCGTCCCGGTAACGCGCGTTACAAAATGCCCCCGAGATAACGCGCTCCAGCATAAATCCCCGTCGAAGTAAATTAAAAATCTACTCGACCCCGTCGATCCGCCCCCGGTCTCCGTCACGAAATTCTCGTCCGGGTATCTCGTTTGCGTCGTACGGTGCAAATACACTGGGGTTTTTATACAAATTTTTCTGAATTTTCTTCTCGCGTCGCGAGAATATTTCCGTTTGCGAAATCGCGTTAAATAGCCACATCGAGATCGCCGATGCGCGACGATTCGGACGGATGCGCGAAATCCAAGAGAAAAAATGAAAAAAAAAATACAAACAAAAAAAAAACAAAAAACAAGCGATACAACGCGTCGGAAAATGCGTTATTTCGAAACTTCGTCATTTTGAAACATCGTTTCTGCGCGATATTCGAGCGAGCAAGCCGCGGAGTTCCGATAAATCGCGGTATTGAAATCGAATGAATACATACTAGCTCGAAAAATGTGTGATCCCGAATTTTTTTCCATTTCGTAAATGTGAAAAAAAAAGTTTAATTTTCTCACATATTCACTCATATGTTTTCGGGATTTTTCGATTCTTCGTTTGCGTGAGTTTTCGGATATTTCGAATACCGTACGATTTTTCCGGAAACATTGTTGCACTCTCTCGTATTTCCAATTTTGAGATCACGATTTTTGCGGGATTTCAAGTGTACGTTTATTCGCGCGAGAAGGAGTTTTCGAAGAATTAAACGCGAAAGAACGTTCTTTAGTCGCGGCGCGACTCGGAGTGGCATAAAGTTTCGCGGAACATTTTATCCTCATTAATGGTGCCTTTGGAAACATAATAGCGGTTCGTTGAAAACCGCTTTCGCTGCTCGCCTTGGCCTCCTCAACACGCTGATTATAAAGTGATTAAGGAGTAAAATCCGAGTGTACAACGGTGTAGCGAGGTGTTCGTGTGGTCGTTGGCAAAAGAGCTCCACGGTGATTAGAATGATTCTATTAATTAAACGTAGCTGCGATCTCACGCGTTTATAAGACGGTATCACCAATAATCCTTCGCGCGTGCGGCAATTAAAACTATACGTTATAAAGGAACGCAACACGTGTAATCTTATATTCAGCCCACTCTTCTTGCTAATGAATTCTGTATAATGTACTTTTGATTATGACGATTCATGTTGGAAATGTGTATAATACGATTAAAATCTGATCGGAGATAAATTGACATGATTCCTCATTATCGCATTAATCGAGTACGTACACGGAAAGAATTTTTTCTTGGAGTTTACCCTGAAAATATGATAGTCGTGGGACAACATTGTATGAGAGTTTTAATTTTAATATAAATTTTAAATAAAATTTTAATATAAAGAATTTTAATATAAATCTTTCTTATTCATTGATAAAACTACAATAAAGTATAAAATAAGTTTAATTAATTTTACTGAAGTGCATGATAAAAATCTTTAAAATATATTGTATTGTACCACAATTACCATATTTTCGGGGTAAATTTTAAAACAAAATTCTCTCCGTGTATAATTCACTAATTATAATTACAGAGGATGTATATATCGCAAACAGATGCAACACGTATCGCATGTAGCTACGAGAAACTTGGAATCGATTTTCTTTGCAACACCTTCAATAACTTTGCATAAAAGAGTAATGACATCATTATGCGAGACGTACAAGCGTATACCACGAAACGCATTGGGAAGTCCATTGTCGAACGACCGAAAAACGCTTTCGAGGGAGCACCGTTGCGGTTCATTATACAACCAGAGTTGCCCTTTCGGCGAACGACTATGACGACAACGGCAGTGGAGAGAAAAACCTTGGCAATCGCAAGACCCATTTCTTGCAGCCTGACTCTCCTTGGTTTTATTCATTCCACGACCTTGCTCTCCACAATCCATCGTCTTGAGTTCTTTCTTCGCGGAATTTAAGGTGCGCAGACAGATTCACGAACGGCCAAGGTATATGTTAATCCGGCTGAGATTACATCGTCGTAAAGGCGTCGAGCCGTAATTCCCGTCTTTCCACGAGAAGAAGTGCGACAGGTCTGAAAGCGGCCTTTATAAGGAGGTATCTTGCCTCACCCTCGTCCTCGGCGATTCTTCAGCAGCCTCGCCATATTGAGTTGCAACGAGAGAAAAGTGAGTGAACCTGGTTACGTTTTCTGTCGCAGTCCGGAATACCATGATATTTCTGCAATTCGCAGCTCCTTTTCGAGCGAATGATAATTAAGGCGCCCCTCTCCTTTGTAATGGACATTAATAAATTACCATGACGTTACAAAGGACAGGTGTGCACGAAGTTAAATGCCAGAGTCGGCCGTTGTCGTACCGTTAATCATCGTTGAGAGAAGAAGAAAATGCAGTGCGAAGATTAACACACCGGTTTAATTAAGATTCGCAGAGTGAACGATTCATTGCGACAAATGTATTTAGAAAAGCGTGCTCTTATAGCGCGATATTTTCACATTTTTTCTGTACTCGTGAGAAATTTTTTTTTTCGGCGCGCAGTTTAAAAAGGATAAATTCACACAAAATTATGTCAGCATTAAAGATCTAGCTTGACCATTTAAGGTTCTTATTTCCTAAATCGTTTATGTATCACATAAAACGGTCTTATATAATTATACTTATTGTTAATATCGTTGAGAAAATTTTGATATTTATTCTATTAGTTCATCAAATACCTATTATAATTCTTTATTTATAATTATCTCAAATTTGGTATTATATATATGTTACCGCATTATAAACACTTATAATGCGGTAATATATATAATTAATTAACAGTTGTACTGTTATATTTTTATACTTTTCGTTGCAACGATACACAAGCAACACGTGCGAGTTTTATGTTATTTGAATCGAATTTTTTTTATAAAAAAGCAGAAACGACTAACACACGCGTGCTGTTTTAAAGGGTGCACCATTGGAAACGATTGCGCGGGGAGTTGTAACAAATGCAATTACGGTAATAATCCCGCGGTAGGCAATAACACCGCACGCAGTTGCATTAGATGTGCCGGTACGCGGGCAAATGCCACGTTTATATTACGCAATCAGAACAGCGCCAGCAGATATCGTATGTAACTGTGTGTAACTAATGCAGTACTATATGCGCTATGCGATATTAATGCACCGCCAGATCCAATTTACTGCTATTAATGTGGCATAGATACGTCGCCATTTCGCAGCCATCTTGGGCGCGATGAAATCTAAAATCAAGTATTCGACATAATACTTCACCTGGTGGCGTCAGGTAATTATGGTAAAACGTGGTCGTGAATCCATTAACTATGTTGATTGGGGATGATTGTACATCGTCATCCTATGTGCGATGTAGACTACGCGCGTCGCGTCGAGTCGTCCATCGAAGTTCTATCTCTCACTGAAAACGACAGACACAGTACTGCGTCCTATTCTATTTCATTATCCGCCGGAGGAAAATGTAGTTCAATAATTGAATTCAATTCCGTCGCGTTTAATTGTCCCTGCCATTCTGAAGAAAATATTGACAATTAGGAGCGCGATCGTATAAATCGACGAGCAATTACGGCGGTGATAAAATGGGTGGTGATGTTATCGAATTGCCATAAATGTTGCTCTTTCTCCCCAATAGACTTGTGAAATCAATAGCTAACTCGTTGCTTAGTTAATAAGAAGTGCGAGAAATCAGTGTGAAAATAAGAAATATCGAAATATAGAGAAATAAGGACTATCGAGATGCATGATTGTAAAATAAACGGATATTTAATTTACGTATCGCGCAGAAAAATACACTACGAACGTAATCGTGCAGAAAAAAGATATTCGTTTCAGTAGATGAATCGATAATTCCACGGCTCAAAACTCCTGTGACACGCCGATTCATTGCTTCATCAGCTTTTCACCTTCTCCCGTCCGTCGTAATCCAAAAGAGATGTAACTCAGAGGAATTGGTAATATGGTAATAATGTCTTTTTCTCTTGTAATCAGCAATAAAAGAAAAAAGGAGGAAGCGGTCCAGTGTTCCAGAAAATAGATGTCCGCCTGTTATCCAGATTAGCATTATTCCCCCTTTTATCGTTACCATAAAATCGTCTTAAGTTCCTTTCACTCTATTACCAAGTCGATGTTGCGAGAAACTAGAGAAAACAGACTGGCCCATTTCGCTTATTTCGACTATCAAATCGAGCAGAGATTTGTTTGCTACGTGACAAGTGGATTCGATCCATCGCATCGCGGATTTCTCGCACGATAAAATAATATGGACGCGTAAAATCGAGAAGTAAATTATATCCTTCCTGCTACAATTTCAAGCACATAATTCCAAGAGAAGTAATATGAGTTATCAAATTTAGAGTACAAGCCTAATTTGATATTAATTAGAATTTAAGTATGCGGCTTTGGTTTAAACGTTTTATTAGAAGAAACTTTTTGAATCCGTTATCAGGACATATTTATTTATAATTTTTACCATCAACATTGAGAATGATCTAGTCGATGGTCGAAACGTATGTTTTTCATGTACATTATAAGACGTAACAATTAAGTGTGGTAGCACCTCTTAGCTACGGCAGGACTTGTGCGCTGTATCTCTGTAAGTACAGCAATGTTTGACGTGCACTGCACGTAAATAATGTAGCGTTAAGATTTATGTCTAGTGGTGATTTACCCCATGAAATCACATTAGAATAGAGTTATAGATGAATTAATTATAATTTTCTTGTACATTTTTATGTAGAGTTTTAAAGAAACAATATAATCGTTCAAAGAGATGGTATTCGTGAAAGCCACTATAGTGGCGTACAGTAGCTAAGAGGTTAATAACTTGCTGTTGCTCTTAGCCCTTTTCTATTATACAAAATTACATTATATCCATCTTTTACGAGAGATTTTGTGGAACTTTCGATTTCAGATATCAAAAACCTCGAGATTTGCACGTTTATTAAATCTTGACACATGCGAGATTCAATTTTCCGCGTTTGAGGATAATAAACCTTCGTCACAGTGTGGCGCGCGTTACTTTTGTCGAACTGAGAAGCAACATCCATTGTTCTAAGGGTCTCTAAGCCCCGGGGCGTGGTTATGACTAGCTTGGCATTTAATCCTGTCGTCGTTGTCGCCGGCTCCGTCACGGTGGTGAAATAGAGCCGGCGCGGCGCCTCGTTGTAAATTCACCCCTGATTGCGAGCGGCGGTCTTCGTCCGCGCTGCCGTTCATCCTGGGTGCAAATGCATTGTTACACGAGACCGCTTTTGCGAAATCATAGAACGATAGCTTGGCACCGGTTGGGAGCAACGATGGCGTCAGAAATGCGCTCTTCGCAAGTAAACGCATTTCGTCTCAGAAATTTTAAATACGCGATTTTGTGTTCGAGAGCAACAAATTTTTTATGAATTAAATATTCGAATTAATTTTATATTAAAAATATTTTTCGAATTAATATTTTTCGATTTTATGTTCAAAGAGGAAATATTTAAAATAGTAAATGAGTAAAGTATATCTACAAAATTTGACCTTGTTAGATATTTAGTAATCAAAATTTAAATGAGCTTTTAATACTTGTTTGTTAATAGTTATATTTAAGCGTAATTTAAATAAAATATTATTTAAGAGTATTAAGTGATATTAACCGGGTATTAACTTTTTACTTCAAGAACGTTAAGTCCGGTACTTTGGAGCGTTTTATTATAGAACCAGGAACTGCTAAATAAGTTGAGATAAATTAAACCATCTCCTTCCATGTTTTTTCCACTTTTTCTGTCTCGGCAGTCACTCATTAAATATTAGGAAGAAAAATATTTATGAAAACGTTTCAAGGCAATGTTAAAGCTTTACGTCGTTGGAAGTGTTGGGGTACATTGCCGTAGTTTAAAATCTTATTCATGTTTCAGAAAACTTAAAGGCTTTCGCAATTCAATTAATTAAACTCCTCGCCATTCCAATTAGAACATTCTTGACTTTTCTACGCATTACTATCGAAATCCCTTTTTTTCTTCGGTCGCATTACCGAGCTAAATAATTAAAAGGTTTCTATTTGTCCGCTAGTCCTCATCGCGTTGAATTAAATAATTTCAGCTCGAAAGCTAGTGTAAATCGTGAATGCGTGTAGAATTTCAAAAGAATAAATTTTTCGTCGTTTTCATCGACATATGAAATTTCAGACGTGACGGCCGCGCGTGAAAATACGACGTGGAAATTTATCTCGACATTGTGTGAAACGATTAAACGGTTATTGTCCAAGTTATTCTATTCAAAAGCACTAGATATAGTTGTATTGTACTTAAAAAACGAGTTGATGCCGCATTATTCAATTTACTAGTAATAGTGAAGCAATCTTTCAAAGTAGACGTGCAATTTTTATTATTACTTTCAAAGATAAAATATAATAGTCTTTTATACTATTTCTCTTTTTTCTTCACATTATATTTCTTCACGTTGTATTCTCCACTCTGTGTTTAAATTAATATATTCTCGTTATTATTATTCAAGGATATTGAGGTACTTCAAAAACATTAAATCAAGGGATTCTGCTTCATGCATATCACAATGTTATCAAAATTCAAAGCCCTTCTACATTATCCTGGTAATAATATCAGAGATAATATTAGTGATAATAACAATAATAAGAAATGCATTAAACCCACAAGAAATTAATTAATTAAATCATTTAATTAATGCAACTGTGATTATCTTACGGAAAATATTTAAATAAAAAAAGAAATTTGATTTCTTATAAAAAGATAAAGTGTGTTTGGTATTAAGATTATTTTATATTATTTGATATTATTTTTAAATATTATTTCGAATATTAATATTATTTTATCGTGTGTTTAAAAAATATCTAATAAGTTTATATAAGACAGAATAAACAGGACGAGTGTATTCTAATCAAATGCGCAATTTGGTAAATGCCCGAGGTATGTAGTTGTTTCTGGAAACAATTCAGTGTTTCTGGAGGATTCACCGAGGGTAGCCATCGCCACTGTGGCCGGATTCGCCTTGAAATGTTGTTCTCGAGGTCCTAGTGGTAACAGGCAAGGCACGAGACTGAGGCATGGTTGATGCCGAGTCGAGAAGCTCTGCAGGAATAGAGGTATGCTTTATCTCGGTGCTTTACACTCTATTACGTTTATTAAAAGCACACGCGGAAGGCGCTTTCCTGTTCCGAGATATCGACATAGGAGTAAAAATGAAGGAACTTTTTTACAATTTTTCAAAAAACTGTCTTTCGTTTATCAGGAAAATAATCACTAACAATATTAGAAGTTTTTGTGCTTTGTCCAAAAATATAATAAAATTAAATATTCAAACGATCATGATTTTTAAATATTTCTTTTTTTTATAACAGACTACCCTTTTTTAATCTTTCAATTACAACGTTTATTTTTATTCAAATCGTTATTAATAAAAGTTTAAAGATAATAGAGAAAAGATTATTAGAAAGAATGAAGATATAAATAATTTTCTTCCCATTTAAAATACCTCAGAGAGAGATTCCGACGTGGAACAAATTATAATATTCAATATTTTGTTGAAATGATCATAATTGACCCGCGACCTCTTCTTACGCGCTTATGGAGTTACAGATGACAATTACCACAGCACAATGGTATCCCGTTTTGCAAACTCGATGAGTTGCTTCTTAATGAAGCTCGAGTTGTGACACCCTCTTTGTTATTTTCTCGTTTTGCATCCGCTCCGCTTTCGAAGCAGAAACATTGTGTTACCTTCTGCCCCGTACAAAACGTTTACAAATTTCCGTAGAATCGCAAGAAGTTAAACTTTCGCTAAGCCGCTGGCAAAATGTACCATTCATCGGTGTTCCGAGGTATCATTCCCCCGTCTCTCTCTGTCCAGATAGTCGCGCAGAGTTTGGTGCGTCAAGCCTCGGCTGAAATTTCTCGCGAACTTTCATATCGCTTGAATCCCATCTCGCTTCTCTGGAGGAACAGAAACTTATTTCGTTATTGTTTCGGCACGTCGTCACCTCGCGGTTTAATCGCGGTCTTTCGCGTCTAACGTATTCAACGATTCGCACCGCGAGTTCGATCGTCGCAGGTGTAAGCGACAGAATGAATGTTAAGCAAACGTATATATAAGTACAGTATCTCACTCATCTCTTTCTCTCTCTTACGTTTGGCTCACTTCAGTAATTAAATTCAACAATTCGGCGATCGCCAGAAAGTTGAATCGCGGCGAGGCTCATTGTGAGTGGAGCTCTCTGCCAACATCGTCTCCGGAAGTTTCGTCTGGGCGCGTATTATGCGCTTGTCACAACATTTCATTAAAAAGTTTCCGCCACGACGCGGATAAGGCGCTCCAAGCGAGCTCTGCCTCATAAGATGTGGCCACGACGTTCGCGATGAAAAGATTTTTTGCGCGGTATTTCACGGTTATCATCTTTTATCCTGCTCCGTGATATTCTTGGAGGCTCTTGTTCCTATGACATACACCTTTCGGCCAATACATTATTTGACTATTATTTCAACGTCGAGATTTTTACAAGTTAGTTGAACTTATATTGAACTTTTAATAAAACAATTACCGTTTCTCTTTGTATAGATACTGTAAGTGGTAGCACGTACTTTAGTGTTGAGAAATGACTATAAAACTACTATAAAAAAATATTAATTCAATCATATTTTCAAAATTTCACTTAAAGTCACAGCATATTTTAAATAAATGCACGTATAAGAAAATATTAGTCAAGATTAAGTAATTCTGATCAATAATATCGCTAGTTATATGCGATATTAATTTATGTGAAACATACTTTCAGAAAGAAAAGAAGCATTTACCTTATTATTATAGAAAATATTAATTCGATTACAAAAAGGTCACTTAGAATCGCAATATATTTATCATAAATTCTTAATAAAATTTTCCACGTATAAAAAGATTTCAGTCAAGATTGCAGCGTTCCAATAAACTGTTTAACTGATGATATTTTATCAATTACTGATGCGATATCATCGGTAATTGATAAAGCTAATCAATTTATTGGAAGACTAATCGATTCTTTTTTTTAAGGGTGACTGGGTTTGATGGATATCTCTTATTTGCGAATTTGTGAGAGACGTGCTTTTAAAAATTAAAGAAGAGGAGTCAATTCTCATTTAGATCGTTTAGAAGATTACGTTATCATGACCTAGTTTCCTTCTCCACGGTTAAGTCATTGAGCGATAAGGACCCTCTTAAAATTCCGGAAAAATAATCGTCCGAGATAGCCTGTTCTCATCGTAAAGTCGATCAGAGATTGGAATTAAAATAACTCTCGGAAAGTTTTCGATCGACAGTGGGTTTGCCCAGTGACCGTATTTCGGATTTTCGCCTCATCTGCATCGATATTGATTCATTTATCGCGCTCGGATTTAAATTTATAAACATGACCCCGGAGGGAAGTGACAGTGGAAAGTTCGCCCTGTTACTCAAATATGCTTTGCAAACATATGAAGGATACGTATGAATAAAAATTAGAGTATAAATAAAAATAAGGCAGTAAAAATGTGTGAAATTCATATAAATGTTTCAACGCGCGCGATATTCTTTTGTGTGTGTGTGTGTGTGTGATTATAGCAGATAAAATTTCAATATTGAGGATGTTGCTTTTTCATTAAGTATATACAATCACTTCCTACGTGTATTTACTTGCTGCAGAATCAATTTCGTGAGGATCGATGTTAAAGGTTTACAGAATCGGAATTGTACATCGCCAAACTATTTTTTCATTTCCGTTTTATAAAAATTGTTCTTGATCATAGAAACGCAATCTCTCGCTTTATTGCGTCTGTTACGTCGCGGTAATACACACGCTCACAGATCGAAACGTGGTCCTTGATTGCCAGTTTTGGAATTTACGATTTCTCTTCGTACGCGGTTGCCGGTGTTTTGCTCGCGCATCTCGCACGCAACGTGCATAGATCTGCGTCTCAACCTCGACTTGAGGAAGATAAGTGGGAAAACGGAGAAGGTATCGTAGCCAGAGTAAATTTCAACCGATTGAACATAGCTGTTTCGAAGTGGAAACGTGGCAGACTCCAAGACACAATATCCTGCCGCGTGTCATGTCATTCCTCCCTTCTCTTTCGACTCCTCGTCGTGTCCTTTCATCCTTCCTCTCTCCCGTCACCCTTCCGAGATTGTTCTTTTTGCGTCGGATGAAATTCAGAAAATTCGCGGCACCTTTTCACCACTCTCGAAGGGAAGAGAAAAAGGCACGAGAACGAGTCTTGTACCTCCTCGACCGAGGTCGCGTCTGCGAAGCTCCGGTATAAGAAGGCGAATAAATTCTTGACAGTCTGCACTTTTCGCGGGACATTCTATTTCTCGCGACGGTCATCCGACTGTTCGCTCGTACGACCGACGACGAGATAAACGCGAGGACGTTCATCTCGGAACACAGAAGATAAGTCTCTAACATAATCCTGCATTTCGGACAGCGAGAGATAATCGACAGAACATACAATGTCACAATGCATTTAATTTTGCAGTAAGTTAATTTTGGAATATTATGTGCTGTGTAATATTCCAATAGTAGCAATAATACAAAATGATAAAGCAGCAAGTCTATACGGAAAAAATAGTGCTACCAGTTCGAGGTAACAATATTATTTTAATGATCCAAAAAATTATTTTCAAATCTGTTAAATTTTTATGTAGGATATTCTATCTAACTAAATAATTATGTAGGACGCTCAAATTGGTTGATCATTTTAAGCGTCCTACATAATTATTTTGATGGTTCAACAAAATTATTTTCAAAGCTAAACTTTTAGATACTTATCAAAATTATTCGGCCATAGATTAGAATAATTCTACAGAATATTAAAACTTTTTGCAACACATTGCTCATCATGCTATCATTAAAATTCCTACGTAATTATTTTGAGAGTGCAACAAAATTATTTTGAGTTCTGTATCTATGTAGTTATAATTTAAGCGAGCTCGTTATGTTAATACTCACCATATAATTCTATTTAAAACAAGCCAAAACCGAGTAAAATCAAGATGTTCGCAGTTATTCAATTATATTAAAAATTACAAAATGGCAAACACACACACAATTAGCCGCTATCGATGCATGATTGACAATCATCGTAAACAGGGAGCTCTTTTTCAAGAAGATTAAGCTTTATAAGTATAAATCGCTCTGCTCACGATAATTACTAGACGTCTCTGCGTCTAGTAATGCACGCACGTTGCAGGTAAAATCACGAGTGCCATAATTTCTCAGTAAGATTCTCCGCGCGACGCGGTAAAATTATCTCGCGGGTCTAATAAATTTCCGACAGTTTGCACTTTCTCCACGTGACATTCCATTTCCCGCGACGGTCATCCTGTCTTCCGTCTATGGAACGACGGGGAGATAAACGTGAGACCTTTCTCCGAGTGTAGACAATGTGTCTTGAGAGCAATTCGATATTTCGCTAGCCTGACGTCTACGATCGGTTTGCAATCGTCCGATTGTCTTGGTCTCTACGGATCGGGAATAATGTAATGTCCGCGGATATGACGCGCGGAAATCACTTTTATTCGAAAAACTACACATGATACGATCGCCTGCCACTTCGCGCTTCTCAGACGGCATAAATTTTCGTTAAATGTTCGGGAATAACATTACGTTTACAAAGTAGTAATGACGGACAAGCGCATGAACGATATTTTGATATTTATTATTGACATGCTTCTTTTTCATATCAGAGCGATTGTGTTTATTTTTAATATAATCGCACAACGCAGCAAATATCGATGGATGCATCTGGCGGCACAAATAATGGATTTAATATTTACTTTTAAAACTGCCAAATGTTTCGATTTACGTTTGCCGAACTTGACTCGCGTTTTCATTTAATCTCGCGCAGAAAGCTACTTCCACAAATATTTAAAAACGGCAATAACACTCGCGATTTTACATATGGAGCTCATACAAGCTTCTCACTTGTTTATCTATCTGTTAAAAACTATACTTTTTATTGATTCTGCATCCTACAATCAAATTGAAATGATACTCAACATGTGAAGATCGATCTGAATATTAAAAAAAACATAGCTTTTATCGTGTCGTGCAATTTTTTTTTAAAAGCAGCTGAAAAATAAAAACGGAATTAACGCGATTGCAACCGCGAGCGATGAAGGGAGCATAGAAGCGCCATTTAGAAACATAGAGAAACGTTTAAATTTTTACTCGACGATATTTTTTTGTCTTTAATTATAAATGACAATTAAAGGCAATTATTAATAACGAGGAAAAGATATGTTTTAAATGGCAAAAGCTATTAAGCAAGAGAAAGCAATATTTTCCACATACAAATAAATTTATTGGATACATAAAACAGAAAATTAATGAGATGATTAATTGTACATAGCATCGATTGCGGCACAATTAGGAACTTTCGAGCGAGACGCGATATAATCTTGATGAGGAAAGACGAGAGTGAAGAATTACAGTGACGACAACTGCAGTTGTTTCACTAACGATCCCAGTAGTAACGGAATTTTCCCAACACCTTGGAAGACATTTAAGATAGTCGGCACGATCAAGAGAATATTTCCAAGACTTGCAAGAGGGAAACGGAATGTATTCATTACGATTTTGCGCGCAGTAAAGTTTTATTGCGTGACTACGGTGATTATTTTATATTGCGACATTACTACGACATCAAATTGACATTTTGAGTAGCAATGAGGTCCTCAATGTGGCTGCCTCAAACTTTTTTTGTGAATAATCGATGATTGCGGCGGTAATTGAATTTTGACATTGAATCCATTCAATTTAATTCGCTGAGTCAATCTGCTGTAGGACGAAATCTTTTTCTCCTCATTAAAAATTGTCTTTAATTGTAGGGACTTTTGACTTTTCTGGGTGTGAAGTACTTCATCCAAACGAGGGGGAGGGGGATAATTTCAAAACAACAAATATTTTATCAAAATGAAAAATATGACGAAACGAGTGATTAAAAATCAATTATACAACCAAGAGCTATGACCCAAAACAATACATTTAATGACAAAATAGAATTTAAAATTACGAACAGTATTTTACAATCAAGTTCAAATGATAAAATTAAAAGTAAGGAACGATTTGAGTGATTAAAAATCAACAATTAAAGGTTACGAACCAAAACAATACATTATATAACAAATTTCGAGTTTAAAAAGGAACAAACGTTTCTATCTCACACGAAGTCATTATCAATGTTAAAGACAAAGTATCGGTTTTTTGTGAGAAATTAAAATTAAAATTAACGCATGCTCGAGAGAGAAATTACTTGTATTACTTCACGTAAATGCGGCTAGATCTTTTATTAATAAGGCTTCTTCATTGGTAATTTGTAGCGCTGGGATCGAAAGATATTTTATCTCATAACAAAGAATATAAATAGCGCTCGATGTTTGCAAAACAAATTAATTACAAAACGACCAAGTAAACGAGCATACAATGTTATTTATTAATTATTATTTAATATTAAGGCAATATACCGAATATCTAATGTCTAGACGTAGTATTATTATCCTAATATTAAATAATAATTAATAAACAACATTGTATGCTCGTTTACTTGATCGTTTTTAATTAATATTTTATCTCTTTTGCTGTATTACGAGGGTGAATCAAATATAAACCGGATTTATTTTTTTTAAATTTATTGAAGCACCATAAAAATACAAACATACATAGTTATTTCTCTACATAATCTCCGGACTTAAAACCACATTTTTCGCAACGAATAGATAGTTTTTTGATCCCGCTATCGAAAAATGAAGGTGGTTGTGATACCAGCTAATCGCGCATAAACGCTTCAATAGCAACATCGTCATTAAATCTTTGTCCATGTGCTTCTTTTAGTGGTCCAAATAAATGATAATCGCAGGGCGGACTGTAGGGAGGGTGTTCCAGTGTAGTCCAGAACAAATCCTTAATTTTTTGTCGAGTTTAGGCAGCTGTATAGATCCGAGCATTGTTGTGCAGCAGGATAACGTTTCGTAATGGAAATTCGCATCTTTTCCGACAATATGCGAGTTTTGATTCGTTCAAAAGTTAGCAGTAATATGCGGCGTTCACAGTACAACGTTCGTGGAGAAAATCGATGTGCAAAACTCTTTTGAAATAAAAAAATACAGTTGCAAGAACCTTTCCAACTGAAAGCCGACCGTCGGCGACCTTAATTTTCAATTGCTTCTCGTCCTTCTAAAAATTGTTTGTGCCATGCGTACACTTGAGTCTCTTTAAGAGTGTTATGCCCGAACTATGACTTAAGCATTCTCAAAATTTCGGACGGTTTTACGCTCTCTGTCGTAAAAAACTTGATAATAATCCGTTGCGCAACGGATGAGAGTACCTCTTGCTCTGACATCGTGATACTGACTAAAGGAGCGATAGTGTGAAGTCTTCTAAGGGGGGAATCTCCTTCAGGCATCCCTACCTATAACGCTTAGAAGCCGCACCCTTCTCCGTTCACCTCACGGCGCGTACAAAAATATAATTCCGGTTTATATTTGATTCACCCTCGTATATGTGCGAAATATATTTTTACATATAGGTACATCCTAGTCAAATACTATTTTTTGTCAAATCACTCAAAATTTTTTATTTGTCAAAAAAATTAATATTTTTTTTAAATACTGAATTTTGAGTGTGGAATTCAATATCCACAGGAGCTCTGAAAATCTCCATACTCTCTATAAGGAAGTCTCCGTCTATGTTTAATTGCGATTTACAATTAGAAAGAAATATCGAGTAGAAATTTAACGATGACATTTCCCCATGCTTCTAAATAGCGCGTCTATCTAGAAACATCCCCCATCACTCGAGGTCGTGCTCGTTCCAATGCAGGAAATGGCATTCCTACCGACAAATCAATGATAGAATCCTCTCCGCCGTTGCGCGTTGCTGGAAACTGTGCTTGCGGTCTCTCGCGTCTGTCGTTACTTCCAATATCTCAGGGTAACGTAAGCTCACCTATTCCGTTGGCTTTCCCAATTCGGGGAATTTCGCCCGTGAAATAAAGCGAGCGAAATGGGGAAAGAGGAAATCACGCGGGGAGTCGAGCCGTACGATTTCGTCGTCTCCGTATAACTCGCGGTTCGGGCGAGAAAACGAACGTACGTTCGGCGGATAAGATCGATCGTGCCGCAATGGACGACTCTGTTCGAGACTTGCATTTCGAAGGAGGGTATTATGCGACCCTACGGTCAACGCGAACGATGAACACTTGACCCTCCCGGGTGGCGAGGGTTGAAAATGGCATGTCGGATCGCTTCGAGGGATAGCGAAGAAGATGAAAAAAAGGGGAAAGGTTGTAGAATTACGATAAAAAATGAACAGAATTTATCCTTATCATAGCGCGTTGTTCGTTTAATTTACAATTTTGTTGAAATTATATAAAATAGTAATATTAGCGAGAGAGAGAGAGTTTCAAAAATAATTTCAATAATAAATTTAATACATACGCAAAAAATATTTTGTTGCTCCAGCTAGAATTATAGCTATTTTTTGTATCTGATAAAAAAGTATGTATCATACGCATAAAATTTATAACACAAATCTAAATTCTATCTCTGTCATCTGTATGATTAGATGCAATACATTCAATATCGCAGTACTTGCTAGAAATTTATCTATTTTAGTTATTTTTTGTACTTAGATAATTTTCACTACAACTGCAAGATCACTTTTTCTAATGCAGGTAAAATGCCTTTGTGAACCTCAACAAATATTGGTCCGCAAGTTAAATATTTATAACGCAATAGATTCGCAACCATTTGAAATGTACTTACCAAGCGAAGTAAAGGCAAACGTTATGACTTTGGATTGAGTCCTTTCCAGTTCCGAGTCAAAACATTTGCGGTTAACTTGGTACATCCCAATTGGTTGCGAGTTGTATCTATCGCGTTATGAATATTTAATTCATGCACCAACATGGGCGGAAGTTCACGTAAGCATTTTACTTGTATCACAATTTCATGAAATCTTTTGAATAAAACTATATTTCGCGTAATATGCATTTCGCGTAAATTAACAGATTTATATGCATACGTTAGATAATTCTTTTAAGGAATTAAGAACATTTTGTAACGTATACATATACATATAAACGATAAAATTATCACAGTTATGAGAATGGTATTAAAATGAAGGCATAAGAAAGAATAAGTGAAAAGCCATGTGGGATATATTCTTGTATCCGAGTGTTTCGTAATTGGATTATCGAGAAATGTAATAATTCGTCTCTCAGGAAATAAGGAGTGCGCGGTATGCATGCACTCGACTTTATTCAATACGGGAAAAATGTCGTAATAGTGTGCCGGGTAGTTTCAATACTCAGTAACGAATACGCGAGGACGAGCAAACGCGAACAATGAATAATGACTCCATTAAAAAATAATTCCTCTTGCATTCACGGCTAGCTATTCTCTTAATGTGAAAAAGCTATTACAATGTCTGTATGTATCCGATAATAATTATCTTTGCGTAAAAGAGATGGAAAGAAAGAGAACATATAAGTATTCACTGGATAAATTCCGCATAGAACAGAGATACACGGGAAACGCGCAATGTAAACTGTAAAGCTACAATTGTTAAATACAATTTGTTGGTACAGTAGCCAAGAAATTTCGATTCAATTCGTGTCGCTTCTCATGAAGTAGTAGGTATTACTTTATCCGGGAGAGAATCTCAACAATATTTCCACAATGTTAGAGAAGACAGCATAGCAGGGAAGAAGAAAATAGCTGTAATGTTCGCAACAAAAATCTAGCTGATCCCCTAAATAACCAGGTGTTTACATATTATTTTTAGCGTTCTTTGAAGAAATGTATTATACTAGAAAAGACATTACAAAGTTGTGTTATTTGAGAACACTTAATAAATAATTAATTATTAATATACTTATTATTAAATAATTGTCATTCTTTTTTATTGACTTTTACAGGACGAGAAAGCTATTTATAGCTGAGAGAAACAGTGTCATATTTTAAATAGAGAATACAATAAAATCACGAATTATAATAAATTTTACTGAAGGAAAAGCTGCTGATTTTAAAAATCAGTGATGTCTATGGCTATGTTTACACCATGCATTTAGGCCGCGGCCTATACAATAGATGTCCTTATTTATCCTGTAGGTTAAACAAAGACATCTATTGTATAGGTCGCGGACTAAGCGCACGTAGCCTATAACATACTGCAGCGAGTCATCGAGAAGCGGAGATGTCTCAATTCCTAAACAAGAACATTCTAATGCAAAGTTGGTATTGTTTTCTTTGCTTTCAGGGATTCGCTGACTGCAGATTAATGCTGTTTTAATACTATAAGTAGAAAAGAGTCAGAAAGACTAATATTGCTTGCCTTCCTTTTCTCTGATGGGCCGCAGTTTTCTATAGTTTAGTATAGAAAAGGCTCGCTCCAGTATATTATAGAGCTCACTGTTAAAAATAGTTTTTATCTCCACTCCACCCTCTAAAGGTTAATCCAGATTGCTTAGCGTGATGTAAATGTGGTTTTCACGCTTCTAGTTGAATCTTGTACACATCCTGTATATATTTTCTACAAATTACTCGTAAGTTATTTCGCAGGGTGCTACTTCTGCAAGTTCTTACTAGGTGTTGTCTTCCATCCAATATCGTTTCGCGGGTTTCGCGGCATCCATTAATCACGAATGCTTGAAATCGCACCTCTCTCTCTCCCCCCTCTCCCCTCTCTCTCTCCCACCTCCGATAATATCGCTCCCTTTACTCCTAGGAAGTGCCATCGTAGAACGTGCTTATTAGTTAATTACGAGCTACCTTCGAACAATCCAGCCATTAATGCATCTCACCTATAATGTCTGTGGATGCTCCTTCGGTGTTGTCGAGAGATAGAATTGAGGGGATGCTTCGAGGGGTTGTCTGCATTCTCGACGCGAAAGACAAGACTACTACGCGGAATGTACATTACTCTACAGGGTTGCCCGACGAAGTTGTGTATCGGTACAAATGCTCGCTCGCTCACATTCTCCTTCCCTCCCTCTCTCCCTCCTCTCTCTCTCTCCCTCTCTCGCTTTCTCTGACGCATCTCAAGAAACACTAAGTTTCGTAAATGAGACAGCGACCGAAAACAGACGATTGACTATAGAAGAGTGACGTGAAGCGAATGAAGCTCGCAAGAATAACGTGAGCTAAAAGATACAATGAGTTCAAAGCGTGCAAAATTTGTTGTTGAAATTTAATACAAAGCAAATTGATAGCAAATCAGAAGAAGTATTTATAGAGGAAAATATTAATTAGAAATAATAATACCGTATTTTCCTTATTAAAACGAGACAATTCAGAATACCGATTTTGCTTATATTATTAACAAACTTCGAGACGCTTCTTTCCTTAAAGTTTAGTATTGCTTTACCTGTATTTTCTCACAGCTCGTTAGCGTTAATATTTCTGAAAGAAGTTACGAAGACTCGATTTGTACTTGAAGCTTTTGTGAGATGCTACTTTTTGTGCGACACGCTGTACAAAAGAGATCATTATTGCGGGTATAAATAGCCTTTGGGTATCCGTACCTTTCCTCTCACCCGAGACAGCACGCCGAGAGTCTTGACAGTGAAGTAGATTAAAGTCTCATCCCCCTCATACTTCAGGAAATGCGCTCGTGCGAGATCGATTACACCAGTTTAACGACAAGCTTCGCAGCCAAGACGTTATTTTATCATAATTATAATAAAATACATATACGAAATACATTTAGATATTAATAATCTTCTAAACGGCATATATTTGTTACCAGCTTTATGCCACATTATGCTAATTCCTGTCTTCGCAGCCTTCCATCCCTCATAAATAATACCGAGAGTAATATAGATATAATATTTTTAAATGTTAATAGATAGTACACTGATTTATTCATCAACTCCACTCCAATAAATATGCTAATACCAAATACGCAGAAAATCTTTTTCTTTTTTTTAAGATGATAGTCGGAAGAGAGTCGAGATTTGTCTCTCGAATCCGATAATGATTTCGTTAAATGAAAGAACTGTATCGTCCATGTTATAGGCAGGAATTCATCGTAGCAATTCATGGCAAAGTTAATTAAACTCTAAACACCATTTGAGCATTCGTTAATAACTTCTAATTGATCACGGCGCTAAGTAACAGATTTTACGTTTGGCGACAGGTACGGTGCATTAAGGAGTCAAGCATAGACACGCGTTTGAAATATGCTTGCATAAAGATTTCTGATATGGAATTCACGTAAAAAGGTTTCTCGATGCCGGGACTAGCCGAACGAATCCGCTAGAATGGATTTTTATCTCCCGCTGGAATATTTCTCCGCCAAACTTTCTCTCGTGCACGAGGATTTCTATTCTCTTTGGAGACACGAAAGCAAGGAGCGTGAGCTTCTCGGTGTGTTTTATCGTTCTCCCAGATAAGATATAAAGATATGCTTTACCGCTCGAATAGGATTGCGATTTCTCGAATTTTGGATCCATCAGATCTCTTTTGTGAACCGCAAATTTTCGATACTTCAAATTTATTTCGGAAAGGTTTTGATCCTGAAATCTGATAAATTGGAAAGCTGTATTGTTATCGAGTTATGTATTATTATCGTTATAAGTTTGCATTTATTAATTATAATAATTATAATACGCTGTTGCCGTGTAAACCGAGTGAAATTGATATAAAAAGTTTAAAACTAAAACATCCTTAAGTGTTTAAAAAATGGAGACAAGAATAAAAAACATTTTAATATCTTAAAATTAAACACTTTTTTTTCTAGTGTACGCATAATCCGTAATGTAATGTTTTCGACGCGCTAATTGGAATTATGTCAGAACTCTATTTGGTAATGCCGAACCTTCGGTATTTATAAAGTAACAATAAGCCGGTTTTCCAGATATCTGCGTAATGCGAGCGAACTCTTGAAATAATGACAAATGACAATTCGACAATTGTTCGAATTTGATTAATAATGAAATCCAGTTATCCTATGGTAAATTAAATGCAGAAATCTCTCTAAAAATATCCGAGCCGTATTAAATTCGGTACATTGTTTCGCTATTTGTTATGATAAATAGTGACCGCATTTCGAAGTTGTTATTTACGAAGAATGATATTGTTATTAATCATTATTATCTTTAATTATAATTATTTGTCAATAATAACATATACGACAGCTAATAGATGTTATTTATTATTATTGACCATACATGGGGGAGGTCGCAATCGATATCATTTATAGGCTCGTAAAGCTGACTTTGACGGTGCAGCACTATCCCGATTGGGACGTATCGCAAGTCCATATCGCACTCGGTCCAATCAGCGGCTTATAGACGTTATTATGGCCAATCACTAACTAACCGTAACTGTATCGTCGTAATGTTACTCTGATTGGCGTCAGCCTTGCACGGTGATTATTCTGTTTGCGCAATTAAGGGCTTCAGGAGTACCCACGTCATTAAACAAAGCGGAGGTCCCTCTTTATGCATTAAACGGAATTAGGAAGGATTATTCTATATGTGACCAGTCACGTTCCAGCTGTTGACCCGAACGGCCGATCACATGCAATCTTGTCGCGAATATCGATCGTGATACTGCCGTCGCCGTCGCGGCCTTCAAGATTGGTTCCAAAACCCCCGATTCAATCAATCTCGCGTTCTGACGAAATCAAATCCGTCGGAGATCCGATAAGGCCGGGGCGGATACGAATGTATTAAATTCGTATCTCGCCAGACGAGGCGGGTGCAAATGTATTAAGCGGATTTCTCCTTGTTTTATTTTTTTCTCTTTTAAACGTAAATGCATTTGACTTCGAGAATTTAGTATTTCTTAAGGAGAAAAATTTCTATAACAAGATAAAATCATATTAAAAAGCGCACTTTGGTTCTTTCCGTGGACCGTTTGTCTTTAAGGAGAGTATTTAAGGCAAGAAAAGCTAAAGTGCTTTACCGGTTTCCGAAAGTTTTAATAGAAAAAGTGAGTCATCTTGCGAGTAATGCCCTGTGCAAATTCAGTAGTTCTGGGTTGGTTTGACATTTCACTACCAATTATACTAATTAGGAAGTCGAAATCGTTATCACGATAACACGTATAATCGGATTAACTTTCAGATATTCAAAGGGTTAAATCTGCTTATCCATGATTTATCGGCATAGAACAATATACTTTTTCAAAGAGTTTCGCTATCCTCATCAATATGATGCTTCTATGGAATGTAAAAAACACCGATACACGTGACTGTTGCATGAAGTCGCGTATCTGGATGGCACACATAATCCTATTATCGTAGCAGAATTTCATCGTCAAACGCACACTTGGTAATTCCAATAAGTGCGACGATTCTTAATTAAAGCACTGTGGCGGTGACATGGATATTATCGAGATAATATTCGCGTAACGACACCTCGTTCCGCCGTATAACTAGCCAAAACCGGGACGGGTGCTGAGTGTAGCGCTTAATTGAGGACGAATATAATCGTAATATGGCGCGAAGACTCTATGATTTTACCCCGCGGAGCCCGGGCTCGCGGCAACACAACGAGAGGATTTATTAAGAGCGCCGGCCTCCCCCGGTATAAGGTCTGGTTTTAACGAGTAAGTCCCATCTCCGCCTAAATGGAGATATATATCTTCCGTTGGGTGCACTTATCCGTTCTTGGCTGACACCAACACGTACGAATTAATGGCCTTGCTCGAACTCTCTTCTTGCTGGTTCCCGTAGTGACGGCTATAAACCACTCGTGGTTACTGCGGATACGCGAAAAGGATCATTGATCATGATTACATAGTAAGTATTTTGTATCGAACGTAGCATGTGCTTCGATTGATAATTAATCCTACATTACTCTCGTGTTTGTTCCTTTTAATTACTCGTGTTGGAGTGTTTCTAACACTCCAATATTGTATCTCTATTTTCAATGATCTCTTCGATGATTTACAATTAAATAAAGACTAATAATGTTTGATACAGCCTTTAGAGATGAATGCAATTTTTTTTAAATTGTAAAACAATTTGAGCTAAATATAATAATGTATAAATAGCATTCACACGGAAAAAAAAATTAGCTACCAATTCAGCTAAAAATTCAGTATGACAGCTAAATTCAGTAATATTATATGGACACCTAACGTCATATCTGCGAGGTCTAATTTCCATTAGCTGTGAGGCCTAAATATTATCATTGTAACAGACAAGCATTTTGTTTACTATTATGTCGATGTATTGATCATTGCAGCAAACGTTTTCTATATAACAGACAATTTGGTAGCAAGTACAGTTTCAGCAAACCATATTTAGCTATGGTAGAGACACGGACATATCCGATAACTATAACAACTAACTTCATGTTGCTAAATAAATCGATCTGTAAGTTTTGATATTGCGTCCTTATATTAGCTACAGCAGCAAATCCTTTGTATGTATTAGCAAAAATTTCATAGCTATAGTAGCTACTGCAATTTCAGCTAATCAGAATTAGCTGTAGCCAGAAACATTTCTTTTTCCGCGCATACATTTAGTTTATAAAGTGTGGGTGTTCTAGATACTCCACGCGAGTAATGAAGGATTAAATCTGCCGACCTTCATCACACGTGCAATTTTTCATTTGACGCTCTCGATATTTTAATCCCTTTAGACTTTGATTGGATTCATGTTAAAAAAAATTTAATTTTAATTTAATAATTTAATTCATGTACACTTTAATAAATAATTTATACTAAACATTTAATTTTTTCAACATTTTGACTATTTTTTCAATTACATTATTATGTGCATGAGATCTCAAATGATGTCATAGAATTAAATAATTTCGGATAATAGTCTTCAAATTTGATGTACATTATAATGTGCGCAGGATTTGAAGGAATTAACTACCAACCTTCAGCATTGAGTGGTTTTAAGCCATGTTACGCTCCATGGTGCAGTGAATGTCAATTTTGTTTAGGACTAATCTATAGATGTTCTGGCAACTAAATCGAACATTTACTATGTTGTGGCGAGGACCCCGGAGTGGTTAGTTCGTTAGTAGAATCAGAAAAGTGTACGTTGTTTGCTCTATTCGTTTGCGCGCACTTTGTATTATCAGCGTTCGGGAACCGATGGACTGGAGTTCAACGTATAGATCATTAGCTGCATTCGAACTCGTTACGTCGACCAAATCCTGCGAGAGTTGTGTTTAGAACTTCTATAGTGGAATTCCCCTTTCTGATCGAGAAACTTCCCTGGAAGGGAAACTTAATTTACGTTCTGAAGTACTATACACACACAATGGGAAATAATACATACAATAATTCATGGGAAGATGGGAAATTCTATGCAGTATTAAATTTGCAATGTTAAAACTAGGAGCACTCTACAGAAGCCATTTCACCGCCTCTTTGTTAAGTATTAAACTGCATCTGTTTACGTCCGTACACGGGAAGAACAGTTTTACTGAAGTATCTAAAAATAAAACTATACGGAAAAATATTTTGCTGAAATATATCTAACAATTTAAGAAAAAAAAGATACAGATCTGAAAATAATTTTGTTAGACCATTAAAATATTATAAAAAACACAATCATGATAAGCACTATAAATGTTTTGATATTCTATCAGTTTGCAAATGCTTGACATTCAACTCTCGTCTTACATAATTATTTTAAATCCACCAAAATTATTTTCAGATTTGTATCCGTCTAAATTCTTAGATATTTCAGCAAATCATTCTTTCCGTGTAGCTAGATCTAAAAATAATTTCATTGGACCATCAAAATAATTATGTAAGATGCTCAAATTAACTACTAGAATGTCAAAATTTCTTGTAGTATCGTCAAGCTTGAACCTCCTGCATAATTATTTTGACAGTTCAAAAAAATTATTATCAGATATATCCTTAGATACTTCAGCCGTTCTTTCTGCATAGAAAAGAAGATGTTACGAGAAAAAGCGAAGTTGTGTTCGTAAAAATAAAATATTTTATACTTTTTGATGCCACGCATGCATACGTATGCGCAAACAACAATTTTGCATTACCATCTACGCTGTAGCTTCGACAAGAAATCCTTTAATAGCCGTCGCGGTGAGTGCACCCATACAAACTGCATTCTTTTCTATTATCTTGCAGTTTCCCTCTATTCCCCGAGGTGGGCCATTCCGCGGGTCGGCGGTAGATAGTTCCGCGGAATTAAAACCATCGTGGCGATGAGGTACAGCCAGCGTGTGGCATGAACTTCGCGGGAACGAGGAACTTCAGTTCAGTGGCTGCGCCGGATCCCGCCGGCGTTTTTACATTTATTTTCCGGAGTGTGCGGTCGCCCGCCAGTCGACGGAAGAGATTTGTTCGTCGGCGACGAACGGTCCTTTCGGAATTCAGTTATCAGATGGCAATCCCACGAATGCGTCGCCGTCGCCGCTTGATATTTCGTGTCGCCTGTGCGTGCATGGATTCTCCTTTCTCTTCAAGATCCAGTGGTAGAACGCTATCTATTCCCCGGGTTATGTAACCTGGGCTGAGCGGGTATTACACCGCCGTTGGAGGACCTTAATAAAATCTCTTGGTGAGTAAAGGCCACCAACGTCGTATATCTCAATCTGTCGTCGTTTGTCAGGGAATTTGCGGTGCGAACGTCCAGGGCTTAGGTGTTATTGCCTCCGTTTACACACATGCCGATTATTTCTCGAGGGCGCAAGTACTCGTTACGTCATTTTGTCGCGCGTTTCTCATGTCGCTTTGACACACATGAAATATGACAATTTATATGTACAAAGAAGAATTTTCTCTCTTTACGAGATTAACTTTCGTAATAGATTTTCTGATTAATTTTTTTGAAGATTACGATTATTTATAGATTTATTCGACCTTTGTATCGTAACCCTTTATACACCATCCAGAGAAAGAACTTATTACTTTTAAATGCAATTTAGAATAATCTGTAATTTTTCCAGGTAGTTCTTAACATATTGCATTTGCCTTACAATCTCCTTAAGAGAAAGTGAAAGATCAACGATTAACTGAAAATATAGAAGAAACTAATGACATATGCACCCAGAGAAAAGTTTCTTCGATTTAAAGAAATGTTTCTTTGCTATACGGTTAAAGAAAAAAAATTCTTTGATTTGGACGTCATTTCTCTCTTTGATTTAAACATTATTTTTTTAAATCAAATAAATAAATTTATTTGATTTAAAGAAATTATGTTCAAATCAAAGAAATGACGTTGTAGAAGTTAAATTGGATTTTACTTATTTTTCAATTTATCTGCCAAAATCATAATAAAAATACGACTTTAAAGTCCAACATTACCGATGAAAATTTAAAATAATTATATAGGACGTTCAATTGATTGCTACAATGTTAAAAATTTTTTGCAGCATTGTTCATTATAGTTAAGTGTGTTTCCTATATAATTATTTTCAGATTATATCCAGCCAAATTTTTAGATACTTCAGCAAAATCATTCTTTCCGTGTATGTCTATCAATTCTTCTCGGAGCAGGACGTCAAAATAGGCGCAATTTTAATTGGAAATAGTATTAAAACGCATCATCCTCATGACAAATTAAAAGAACATAGTAAAATCCGCAATATTACCTCGTTTCTCGTTGTTATCTCTCTCTAGGAAACGCTAAGATATAAATCAATACGTTTACGGCAGAGTGGAAAGGATAGTGGAATGAGTGAGTGGGTGAGTGAACGAGTGAGTGAGTGAGTGAGTGAGTGAGTGAGTGAGTGAGTGAGTGAGTGAGTGAGTGAGTGAGTGAGTGAGTGAGTGAGTGAGTGAGGGAGGGAGGGAGGGAGGGATGTGTGTGAGAGAGAGAGAGAGAGAGAGGCGGATCGGAGCGGAAGAAGACGCTGCGAGGATATATCCCGGCAAGTCTCCCTTTAACCCTCTTTTTCTCTTGCCTGTGAGATCACCGTGGGCCCCGCAGCTGAGATTCGCATTAGAGAAATTGTTGCCGTGGGGGGAAAAAGATGGAAGGAGCATTTACATTGCTTTGACCAATCAAGCGTTGGGACGATTTAAATAACCGAACTACTGCTTCAGTCTCTCTCCGGTTCTTTCCTCGCTAGCAGCAACGACTTCTTGCAGCTGCCTCACTCGCGGAACTACTCTGTCTCCCGTGCTTTTTCTCCGCTTGAACTTTTTCCCTTCCGCCGCTCGGGATTCTTCTTCGTCGCCCTTCCGCGATCTGTCTTTCATTCGGCCGTTCATTCAGTCGATCTTCCGTTTCGCGTCGAGCAAGCGAGAGAGAAATATGCAAAGTACCTCGATTATCGGGCACGGCGATTTCTCCACAGATATTTTTCTTTCACGAGATAGTTCGGGGAATAATTGGATCTAACGATAGATAGGTCGTCGTCTCGCGGAAATTCTCATTCTTATGGTAATGTTGGGCAATAGAACGAATTCGATGTCACTGCAGGAAAGTCGAGATTATTGTCAATACTCGGGAGATTTTCTTTCCAATTGATCGGTGAGGTCATCGAGCGTCGAGCGATAATTTTATTTCCTGTTCTCGATGAAGAGCGAGACCACACGAGCTGAGACATAAAACATGACTTTGTAGCCTACGATAATTGCATTTCCAATTAAACGGCTCTTTAAAGGAAATACACAGTAATTAATCCCAGTACGCTCCGAGTTTCACATTTAGTTAAGCATTTAAAATAATTAATTTTCAATTAAAATTTATTTGTGTAAATGAAGCAAGTAAAATATAAATTTTATTATCAAATATATAAAAATAATATCGTCATGAAGCCAAAGTAATATATCTTAACTTATCGCAGCTTGTAAGAAAACGTGTCTTCAGATCAAGAAAAGAAAATAAGAAATCTGATCCTTGATGATTTTTCTTAAATAATAATTTTTAATTGCTGTTAGTGTTTATCTTTTGTTGCACATTAATCCGCTTTTACGAGAAAAAAAAATATGATACTCGTCCGTGGAGCAAAATTTTACTGCGAAGTTTAGTTCCAGGATTATCGCGAGAGCACGTGTATACATTATTTACCTCGAAACTTCGAAGTTGTGAAGCTTACGCAGGTTAATACGTTACACGGACTAGCGAGGCGAGGTGCCTGCGAACTATCCAATGCAATATTGCGACGAGACCGGCTGTGAATGGCGCGGCAACCGCTTCCTATTTCCAGCGTGATGCTGTATACGTATATAAACAAGTTCGTACGTATGCGTGAAATGGTGTACAACCTAATAAGTCTTTCTCACAAACTACATTACGTTACTTGGGGGCGCATCGAAGATAAAAAAAAACGACTAGGCAAACATAATTAAATTAAAGATAATTAATTAAAATTTATGTCTTTTTATCTTTCCGTTCGAAACGATTAGATATAATAGATATATTAATACAGAAAACGCTCGAATTTCCTTCCGAAACTCACGGACTATTGCGGAATGACAAATAATGAAAATCGTGAATTTTTATTAATAAATAAAGATTGGATACAGCAAAATAACTGATTGGAATAGCTGTCATCACGTTCACCGTTATGAAAACGCGGTTAACCGACGTGCGCGATCGTACGCGGAATAAACGTTTCGGTTACATACCGCAGGAATTTTAGAGTTACACTTTGCAGGCACGTACGACGGGATATGCGAGGTACCTACAAACAACACACGTGGCGATATTGCATTCGTCCTGGCTGCAGTAGAATAATATGCAACCACGGCTCTATCTACTTGCGGTGCAATACGCGACATGATCTTGTGTGTGGTCGTGATATAAATATACTTTTAATGCATCAAAGAGAGAACGACGACGATAATTAAAAAGGGCCGCGCAATTAAATGATTCGCTGAGAAACAATCGTCGATTTATGTCGGAATTATGTATAATGTCCGATATAATTAAATATCGTTCTTTTGTTGTGAGTCAGTGTTAAATATCGTGAGCACAAATAATTTAGCGAGCGCGGTTTATATTTTCGGGCTGCGTTGATGCTATAATGTTTCGTGTTTTACGAGAAATAATCACGAATGAACACTGTAATTGGACGCGTTTTGATTTATTGACACCGTGGCGAGAAATTCGCCGTCCATAATTTATCACAGATTACGCTGTCGGATTTACAAGCCGCCGGCCCCCGACAAGGTCGTAACAACGTCATAAGAATTTTACATCCAGGGGACGAGATGCGACGGAATAGCGAGCTCGTTTGTACAGGGACAAGCGACTTCGCGGACATTCCACGCGCCAGCGTGTCTCGGTGCAACCACTTCCGGTGCAACACAGTGCGGTCGCGGTGACCACAGCTTGCGAGTGTTAAGCATAAACAACGTGGAGCTACATGCAATATGACGACACGCATACGTCGGCACTGCCTGCGTAATTCGACGTGCTTGAACAGCGTCCACCGAAGTAACATTACGGGAGTGATTAAATAACGAGTGGGAATTTAATATTGCAGGTCGAAATATAAAGAAAATATAATGCTCGTAATTGAGAGAACGAAATATTTCAAATCTCGACAGATTTTTAATATAAACTTGCCATTTTATAACGATAGTGCAAATGCATGTAGCGCGCATTCAAAAATTATTTGAAATACCGTGCATGTATTATGATCGAATTGTAATGTACATTTATGTTTACGAAGGTATAATTTTAAGTATTGTTAGAGAGAAAGGTGGTATTATGGCTCTCCATTCACATTTATACAATAATTTTGTTAATAATCAATATTTAATCTGAAAATTTAATAATTACATTCATCAAAGTATTCAATCGATCTTACAATAAGACTGAAAATTATAAAATATTTATTACTTAAAACATTATTTATAAAAATATACCTTCTACAAAAATAGATTTAAAATTTGGTTTTGTTAAAAAGCACAGTATTTGATTACAAAATTATATATTTAGAAGAAAATAAAATATTACATAATGTATGAAAAAATATGTATACGTACACATAATTTCTTTCGATATAGGCTACTCATTGTCAGTACTAAAAATTTGTAGTATCTACATATAACGTGAACTAATAGACTAACAGTAAGCTACAATCGATTTATTGAATAATTATTTTTATATGAAAACTTCGAAAAAGAGATAGCAAAAAATCAGTATATTTAGGAAGCTATTAGCAAAGTATCATGCTGTTCAACTTTGCTCGAAATGCGAAATTTCAATCAAATTAAATACTAAATAATGAACAACACATTCAAATGCACATATATTCATGTGATAATACTCTTAAATTTAAGAAGAATAAAGACTAGAGTATATATAATTAAATGCTAAAATGAACTTTAAAAATATTTCAAAATGCTTGGAAGTAAAAATATGTTATAATAAACGCTAGCTATTATGTGTATTGACATAATAAAGATACAAAGGGGCTACTGAATAAATGATTCCATAAATGATTATTGAAATTCGTTATTTAATATTAAGAGAGGCCATCATACTTACAAAAGCCATAATATTACCTTTTCCTTTAATATTTTAATTGAATCCAGAAAATTACACACACACACACACACACACACACACATTTTATGTAATTTTCGAATGTTACAAATAATATTATACAAATCTCGCAATTATTATGCTATAGAGCTTAAATAATAAAATACCATTTATTCAATAGGATATATAAAGTGAATGGTTTGAATTAAATAACCAGCAATTCCTCATATTATTTACAATCAATCTGTGAAAAGTACGTCTGAATTACTCATGACCGGATAATTAACAATCATATAATGAGTAGGCTGGATTTTATCAAATTTATTGTGTCTATCAAATTTGTAGGCAGTGTTCTGCACTAAGAAATTTAATTAGTATGTACATTACTTCGTGCATATTTCTCTATTGGTAAATGGATTAATCCATATAGAAGTAGAATAAGAAGAAAAAAATATGTGTAAAAAATTCTTATCCAAATTAAATTATCAATACATGAAAAGAATTATTTTGTTGAAATATCTGAAATTTAGCTAAATACAGATCTGAAAATAATTTGTTAGACTATAAAAATATGTAGAACGCTCAAGCTGGTTGCGAGAATATCAAAATTTTTTGCAACATTGTTCATCATGCTTGAATTTTCTATGTAAATATTTTAATAGTCCAACAAAATTGTTTTCAAATCTGTATGTAGCTAAATTTTTAGATATTCCAGCAAAATCATTCCTTTCATGTAAAATATAAAAAATATATCATATTTTTCTCTCATTATATTATCTTTTTCCCTTCATTATCCATTTGTCCTACCAAACGTCAGAACCATTTCGATTAATTTAAATGTAATTAATTATCTTCTGATTTATTGAAATGGAAATATATTTTTTCCTTTCTATTTAAAAGCATTATAATTTGCCGCGCTGAAATATCCACTAAATTGTTAAAGATCAGAAAGGTTGGTGATGCGTTGCATTTATGCAATTGGAGACTTCGACATGTCGCGGTCGGTACCGTCAAAATGTCATTCGGCGTAAATTTAAAGCCGTCGAAAGCGGACGCAATAACGTGGAAGAAACGCTCGAGGCCGAGAACTGCAAGACACAGGGAGCGACAAAAAAAAGGAAAGAAATAAAATTCGTACGATGAAATTAGCCGAGCAATGAACGAACCGTCGGTGCATATACTCCAATTACGTGCAGCCGAACATGGCTTCAGGGTATGCAGAATTTCATGCGCTCAGATATGTCTAATGCGCATATATCCTACGCGAGCTCCGCTGGACGACAAAAAACACGGGCGCATACGAACTCGGATAATTATCCCGTGTTGCATTGTTTAACTGCATTAGGATACCGACAATCACGACGCACCATGTATTTGCAGGATTTAAGTAGATTCTATATTTTGCAAACATAGATAAATAAGATATATACTTATTCAATATTTTTATAAATGACTATATATAAAATAGTAAATCACACATAACATTTAAAAGTAAAGTAAGTCTCTTTAAGCTCAATTCATAAAGAATAAATTTGAAAACGTATATAAAAGACACAATCTATTTAGAAAAATTATTATATATGTCTATATAGTGTTTTTAAATAAATTAAATAATGCTTTTTATATAATCAATTTTATTTTCTATGAAATGTTTTTAAAGAGTTATTTGAAAGAGATAAAAGAATATAATTGATTATCATTATTACAGTTTCATAAATACTTATATGTACGCAGATTACTCTGTTTTATATTCATATATATAATTATATATATATATATATATAAGATTTTTAATGCTTGCACGAAAGGTTTATTGTATCGTTATGCTATGTACATGTCAGAAAGATTTTATTAGTAGCGATAAAAATGAGATTATTCAATAGCGTGTTAGTCCTAGAACATATACCTTAGGTCATGCCAAGCCTCCTATGTGTGCAACTGTGTTAACATGAATTTTCCGCACGTGGGTTCCGTACATGCAAACCATAGCCACAGATATTAATGAGCATGAATGCGCTCGCGGCGTAACATGTGACACAATTATGTGCCGCATGTGATTGAAGAATTTCATGTTGCAAGGGTACGGCAAATACCATATATAATAGAGAGTTTTTGCAATAACGTGAATCCAGATACGGTGAATGCTAAAATCACGTTATCCTTTTCTTAAGTTATTATAAGAGTTTCTTAAGTTAGTATAAGAGTTGTTAAGAAGAAGATAACCTGACTTTAGCGTTCACCGTATCTGGATCGACATTATTGTAAAAATTCCCTATTATCGCGTCGTCAACACCCCGTAATAATTTCGCGTATCGGTTTAGGCTGACGGAATTTCGTTATCGCGCTGCTTCTCGCTATAATCAGAAAGAAACGAGAAAATTACGTTTGCACGACCTCGTCGTGGCGGAATTCAGTCACTAATGCCTAAATTCTAAGCAGAATCGTAAGGCTCGTGACATATTCCTGTAAGATTTGTAAAAATTTTGAAGTGCTTATACTTTTATACAATATTTTTGCAGACAGTTTCTTACTAGCTATAAAATTTGCAAGAAATCGTAGATATTTACGAATAATCGTACGTCTTATGATACATACGATAAAATTAGAATACTAGTCATAAGTTCTTATACAAGTTTTACGAGAATACATTACGAGTCTTACGATTCTGCTTAGAATTGACCCATAAGTTACCTTCGAGCCTCGATTGGAAGGGCAGACAAATCATTGTCGTTATAACATCGTTGTGGAATTGCATTTCGAAAATATTATCTAAAATATTTTCTTTTCACAGCGGAATATTTTTCAGTATATTGATTTCTTTCATCCTGCACCTCTTATTACGAATTTAGAAGGATAAACGCGCTAATTACGTGCGATTTCTGAAACTCGGATAGACCCAGAGTAGAACATGGTACCTTCGTACATACACGTGTGCTCCAGCAATATCACGCACGCCGCGTACGCATGAATGGTAAATGCACCCGTTAGATGTAGCGTAATCACGAAATTGCATGCCTGACGACGATAAAGAGGATGCAAGGAACCAACGAAATCTCCATGTTAAAGCAAAATTAGTTACCTCTTAATGATTACTTTAGCGTAATACGATATGGTGATGTATTATGATGTAATTTTGAAAATGAAGAAAAAAAGAGAAGGTTTTTCTCAGAAATATGAAGTGTAGAACGAATTTCTTTTAAGCGGAAAAGGCTAATTAAAGTTTAATCAAAGCGGGTTTTGGTGTCTAATAATATTTTTGTGTGAATTTTACGGAATTAAATTTCCAGTTCAAGCAAATTACGTGCCGATTATTTGTCGGTCTCGAAACATAATCCTAAATAAAAGGTAGAATATGTAATATCACAAATTAAATTGACAAATAATTTAATATTCCTGATGTTAAGAGGATTCTAAAGCAAAGCTCGAACTCCGACAAAATCACTAGATTTCCCTACTTTTCCAGCGCATCGACATGTCTTTATATACTATCACACCAATATCTCACGCAACCTATGATACATTCAGTCGCACGTTCGTGTCAATTTTCGTATAAAAAATTTGTCGCGATAAAAAGCATCTAAGTCTAATTCTAAGAACTCGACGATATTTGTTCATGCAAACTACATGTTTGTGGATCACTATTTCGTAAGTACATATAGCAAAATTTTCGTATCAAGCAAATGTTTTCACGAGCAAAATGTGTTCTCGGCATAAACTCCACCTCACAAACACGTATTAATGCGTATAGGTACTTTAATCCTGGAAAAGAATTTTCGAATCTGTGAAAGAGAAAAAAAAGTATTTGTTATACAAAAATTATATGATTTAGTCGATAATTCAGACGGCTTTAAGATCCTCTTAATGGGCATCTTTAAAGTACTGTAGAAAATTTATTGCAAAAAACATCACCAGGATTATTCGAACCTGGATCTCCCTTATTTTATGCGGGCTCAGTTCGACCACCGAGACACGTGGTGAATTAATTGATTGACCAATTTCTTTTTTTAAAAATAAATTCTTTTTTTAACTTACTTTAAATACTGTGGATGAGCTCGTCCCACAATACGCAAATGTTTTTCTGTGATGCATAACTTTAATTTCATTAAAATCGTAAACCGAAATAAATTTATTGCCTAAACGAACGAGATCGATGTTTATGTCAATTGTCTATAAATGTAAACATTGTTTACAGGCACGCTGGGTAAGCGGCAAGCGTCGGCTTTAAAGTGATTTTCGATATCGTTAATACCTTCAATACATCCTGATGTAACTTGATTTCGTTACTCCGCGCAAATCCCCTGCAACGAGCCGGCCGATGGTATCGGCGTGTAGTTCGATTTTCGTGACACTTCATTAATTACCGAAGCGCGTTTACCATGTAATTTAATTAATGTCCGCCAGTGTCACACGGACCGGATGGTGCGGGCGGGAGAAAGGAACTCGCAGTTAATACACGAACTGTTCGCCGTCGCATTTTTTACGGAAGAGACGCTGCATTACGTTAATTGAAACTCGCCAACGGCGCTTGTGCCGCGATCTTGCGAGCTTGTAATTTTACAAGTGCGCGGCGACCGTTTCTTTCCTTCCTTTCCCCTTCTCAGACATAGTTACGTCATTAACTCTTTCTACCGATGCTGCATTATTTGTCTTGCCTCTTTGCTGCATTTTTTGCGCAACGTGTATACCCTTCTTAAATTCTTATTCTTATTTTATACAATTTAAAGCTGAGTTTTAAATTACGAATGAGGTTTTACTTATATAACATCAGAAATAAAAGAGATCATTCGAAAAATTTTTGCTGATTAGAAATTTGGCTGAAGAGACAGACTTCGTATTCGCTTGAAAGGGGATACTTACAAGAGAAAAATGTCGTTTTTCATTTACTTCGTTCAACTAATTGGTTCAAGTTAAACAATACTTGAGTGAAAAGTGCATGCACCTTGCCGCAATCTAGTACCTCAAAGAAAGGTATGCAAGCTGGTGATGGCTTGCCGACAAGAAAATCCCGCAGTCAGAGTAACACACGGTTACAGCCAATAGCACGTGTGGAGAACAACGGCTTGCGGCCTAACGCAGGAAGGTCGCACCACGGATAGGGTAGGTAGATAGGTGACTGAGGATGGGAAGTACAAAAGCTTTCAACCTTCCACCGTCCTCTGTTACCTCCGTTTTACGTACACACGTACATCCTGAATCCTGTGCGCTTGGATAGTGTGGCAAGGCCGTCTCGAATAGGCAGGAATCCGCCCTAACTTTATGCGGCTCTTATTAAATTCCAGCCAACGAGAATCGCTGAGGACGACACGCGAGGCGCACCATTATTTTAAGCTTGCACCCTCCATCGTTTATGAGATGTTCGCGCGAAAGATTCACTTCGACTGTCGCGTCGCGACGTTAATTGGTGCGAAGATAAAGGATAATTAGTTTTTGTTACGGCAGTCGCATTAGATGGGATTATTTTACAATGGAGGTAGCTAGTGGCCTTTTCAAATTGCAACAATATACGAGTACTCGTTTTCAATTAAGAATGGGAATGATAAAATGTGATCGAACGTACAACAATATCGAAGAAGAAGAAGTCATTACAATTTTGTTGTTAGATTGGATAACCTGTTGAATGCATTTGAAATGCAGTGTTTTGTTTACGCAAAGAATATGCTCTCAGATACGGAAATTGTTGACAATTGCATTAAGATAGTCAGCATTGATAAGAGTATTGAGAATAACGTTTTAACTGTATGTACATGTATAACGCACAGGAATAACATGAAATTCTCTAACCTGTTTTTCTATAAACGTTGTGTGATTTCCTTCGTATACGATTACCTTAGAACATTTTCGATATGTAAATTTTATGTGCAAGTGATCGAGATCGAGCGCTAAATTATGCCTTCAATGGTCATTAGGAGATCTAATCTGCCATGTTAAAAGCTAGAAAAAGCTTTTAAAAATTGTATTCATTATACAAGGTGGTCTACTTGAATTGAAAACCTTGAATATTTTACTTATTTTTAATGATATGAAGAAATATGTTTCAGATGAAAGTGGAATTGTTTCAAAAAGGACGTATGTTTAAGAGTGACTTATTTCTTTGTATTTAAAACAAATCATATAATTCCATTAAAAAAAGTGAAGGTGACTTTTATATATTTTTAGCGCGTCCACTTAAAAAAAAACAACGTGATCAAAATACGTATATACTTACTATATAAAATCTTATATTTTTACTAATCTTTATACTAATATATAAAAATCACCTTTATATACAGGATGTCCCGCAATTTTTTGTCAAGCGCTTTTGTACATTAACTAAGTACGTTAGTTAAGAGTTCTAGGGTTCTAACGTTCTAGGGTTAAAAGCGTCGATGGAAAAAAATTTCCAAAACCCAGACATTTGCTGATAAGGAGAAGTCGGTCTTGGTATCGACTAAAACCGGTTATTTGCAAATTGTGGTCTAAAAAGACGAGTGAAAAGAAAAAAAGAGGAAAAGATAGAGAAAAGAAAGCAGAAGCAGAAAAATGATGCGAGCCGAGGAAGGGAGAGGAAAAAAAATCGCTGCCTCAGGATTCTCGCGATGTAGTTGGAATAATTTCAACGTTTGCATGGATGAGGGTGCTCTACTGCCGCGCCGTCGTGTTCAACTCCTTCCTTTTCCAGCCTCTTCCTCGTCCTGGGATCTTTTTTCCGCGGTGTGAATTCGGCATACCACATAGCGGCTGCGACTGTCGTCCCTTAGCGTGCTAGTGCGCAAGTTAAGTCTGAATAATGAATCCGTACGATGGGTGAGGGCGACGCGCCTCGTAGATTCCGCGTCGCAGCGAATCCTTTAGGGCTGATCTTCTACGAGATGTTCTTGCAAGTTGCTTGGTCGTTACCTGAATACTAGTAAACTCTCTTCTATCGCGGAAAGGGGATTCAAATGAACATCCAGTGCGGAACATATGTGTTTCCAAGAGAAAGATAGAGGGTGAGAAAGAAAGACTGAATGTGAGCGTGAGTCGAAAAACGTACAGAAAGAATATTTTATAACTAGTAAAAATTTATTTTATCTCCGTATTGAAGATATCCTTATGTTTAACGCGACAATCTGTGACAACCATATACTTTTACTATAAAAAGAATTATGGGAAGTGTTACACCGAGAGAAAAATTTATTAATTCTTAATACACATATTTTTCCAATAGTACTAATTAAACATTCACTTTAGAGAGAGAGAGAGAGAGAGAGAGAGAGAGAGAGAGAGAGATAGTGAAATCAAATTAATGATTCTTGTACCAAACAAATATATGTTTATAACTAAATAATTATTATTATTCAAACAGTATTTAGTAAATATTTAGTACTATTTAAACAAATACTTATTAAAATTTAATTTTAATTTAACTTTTTTTCAGTGTAATTAATTGCGTCCAGAATTTTTGAAATTACGTCCAGATTTGAAAGTTTCCATCATCTTTAGACATTAAATCATAAATTTAATGATAATTCGACATACTTTTAAACCAATATACAGTTGAGTTTATTACATTTCTCAGCATCACATTTATATATTATATTTCTACATATAAATTATCTTATCTTGTTTACCGTTAAAGATATTCACAAAATCAGTTTGTTTAAATAAAAATAAATGTTTATAAATGTATTAAATAAATTAAAGAGAAATAACATCATAGTAACAAAATCGTTTTATTGTTAGCGTATTAAATAGAATTTTCTTTCAAAGAAACTTTTAATACGTATAGTTATTTTTACAACGGACGATATTTTGCATTGCTTGAATGATTCAAAAGATATCTGAAGTAATAAGAGGGAAATGAGAGTTTATAAAACTGGTGTAGACTATGCATCCCTCTAATTTAGACTACGAAGTGGGTAATGTGATTGAAACAACGCAACCGTGCGAGATAATACGATTAATTATAATGAGATTGAATAATGGATATGAATAGCGAGAGTGAGATAACCCGTACATTTGGCAACCACAAATCCTTTGAGGCTGATCCCTGGATGTTCCTGCAAGTTGGTTGGTCGTTACCTACACGGTGGTTTACCTCCTACGGCATATGGAGCGGCTTATTTAGACGTTAGTGGATTCTTGGTCATCATAACTCATGGAATAATAAACCCGTAACGTCATAAAATAATGTATGTGATACGAGATATAAATAATCGTAGTATAACTGCGTGACTTAACGAACAACTGCGCGACGTTGCTGCACTACGAAATGGAAAATCCTTGCGATTTAGTCTCGCTAAATCGCCAATCTTTTATCATAATACATATTCGCTGAAACCGTCACACAACGGCGACAAAATTAATCAAAAGTATCTGATTCAATATGTCTACCGTTCTCTCCAAAAGATCTCTCTGCGAAATTAATACTGTATGTTGCGAATTAGAGAGTTTCACGATATGCACGAGTAAATATACGAGGGAAAAACAGGCGGTTTGTAATTAACGTTAGTCGATATCGCGATATCTTCTTTTCTTTTTTTTTAACGTGGCACATTTCGCCAGAGAAATTATGCGATGAAAGAATTGCGAAAAATGAAACTCAGTTACGAATAATTATAGAACAGCGTATATTTTCGGTTGCAAACACGCCTGGCGGATCTTCCGTTGTCTCTCTCGGGTGCTCGCGAATAAGCCTCTCTCGTGACGACGCCCATGTAATTTTGCGTGCATGTAAAATCCAGGGAAAATACCTGGGAAAGCGGCCCGGTAATTAAACTACTGTACCGTGTTTGCACACGCCACAAAGAATATACGACGGCTATAATGGTATCGTATAAGCTGCGTGACGCGCGACTCTTTTCATCAGTCGATATATTTCCTCCGCAATAGCGGCTGAGCTGTAGGATATCTAAAAAAATATGATGTAATAACGAGAAATTATTCGGCTTTATCACGCTAAAAAACTTGTTTCATGAATAATCTTTTTTCCCCAGTTACATTTTATTACATCTCAACATACCAATTTCTACAAAGTTGATCGTTATATTTTATACATTTATTTCTTTTATTCATTTTTTATGATTATAGATATTTTTATTCATTTATAAAATTGATACAATAAAAAGATAGGTATTATAAAGAGAATATTGAAGTTATCGTTGAAAATTTAATAATGTCGTTCTCCAAACAGGATCAAAATATTTTTCAGTAAATGGTTGGAATACTTAATCTTCTAAAGGCGGCATTATCTTGTTGTTAAAACATTATTTTATTCTAAAATATTTTGTAAATGAAGAGAATCTAACGATACACACAGTGATATATATATATATAATATATATATATATATCGATATATAACTGCCTTTTTGGCAATTAGAAGAATATATTTCAATGTTCAATGGTATTTCATTTCTTTGGTATTTAAGAATAACTAATCAGTGTAAATCCCGAATTTACTCAGAATTTATTTTGAAATTAATTTTAAAGTAAATGTACAACTTTGCCTCTAGAGGGTCAAGAATTTAAACAAATCTCGAATCTAATTGTCTTCGATTTAACGGTTCACCAATCATTTTAGAAACCCGATCGATATTCTTGAATAAATTGCAAGTAGAACGAAGCAGTCAAGTATACCGATGAGAAAATGTAATCTGAATGCAACGCAGCTTTTTTTTACTGTTGTCAATTCTACGTCGGCCTGTAAGATCGTAACGTATGTCACGAACTGCTTTATCCGACAGAGATGATGCGATGTACCGGATTAGTGATTGACAGTAAGTGGTCCGTGAACTGCGCAGGTTTGTTTTTCAAAATAGGTGCACCGCAACTTGTTGAAAAATACGGTTTATTATTACCGCAAGAGCAAATGCAGCAACCACAAAAAGCGATTTTCCGCGGGAATTCAACAAAGTTTTCTCCTACATGATTACACGAATAAGCGGATCGCTATTAAAAATGTTTTGAAGAGAACAAAACAAGCTCTCTGTGGCGCTGTCCCCCCCAAGCATATTTTTTTTCTTATTCGCACATCGATTTCTTCATGCATGGATTTTGTGAATAATTTGTAAAAATATATATAATATTATAGGTACATATAATATTATATCCTGAAAAAATACATATATTAAATATATTATATTAAACATATTTAATATGTATTAAATATATATGTATTAATTATATAAAGAACACGTACATTGTTCACAGAAATTAAATTTTTTTCGCAAATTTTTTTTTCTTTGAATATTCCGCTCGTAAAAGCATCCAAGCGTTGAGAATGAAATTGGCATCCAAGAAAGAAAATCTAGGTGTCTCTGCACGATTATCCGACCATCTATTTCAATATTACTACCCGCCGTAGCATTCACAAATAAAGCGGGCGAGAATGCCAGTGGAAGAGGTCTGAAATACGACCGTCTTTAGAGAACGGAAATGTTCGGTGTACTCGCGACTGCGAGACTCTGTGTGAAATGGCTTTCTAGCGGCCACCAGCGTAAAAGCCAACCAGTCCAGCTTTGGAGAACAACTGCAGCCGCCGCGAAAAAGCAAATGCAGCTGCAGTACGCAGTTCTCCCTACTACGAACATGTCATAGCTATTTCTTCTCTCTCTTCCGCTTCCTTTATCGCCTTTTCACATCTAGTAAAAATTTCTCTAACCAAATCCGACTGGTTTACCAGGAAACCGCTTATTAATATTGCAAGTAAACTATGCCTAATCGCAAATAAAGCATTTAATTATACTAGTTTACAATAAATGATTTTCTATAATTATTTTGAATAAACAAAGTATTTTTAATAGATTTCTGGATGCTAAAAATAATGCTACAAACCAAATTTTATCAGCACGTCAAGTTTCCAAAACAATAGAGGTTTAATGTGTCAAAAATTGCTTTTTTTTATATTTGACTTTTTTTGTAAAAATGGTTAATGTTACCATAAATTTCGAATTAATTCAGAAATTATCTTAGAATCTTCACACTATGACTATAAAAAGATATTAAAATAAAAAGAATGTATTTTATAAGAAATGACCTATACATTTACGACTTTTAATCAGCATTTTAAGATAATATTAATTTATTTATAAAATTATTGCAAAAAAGTCATTTCTGCCACATTAAATCTCATTTATATCGGAAATCTAATATGTTAGTGAAATTTGGTTTGTAACATCGTTTTCAGCATCTAAAAGTCTATAAGAAATACTTGGGTTCAAAGTAATTTTTAATTTTTTACTATAAACTAGTGTTATCTATTAACCTAATTTTGCGATAAACTTCTGTAATGAATCATGAATTATTAGGACACAATACGTACTATTAACCTAGAATCGATTTAACCTGAGAAAAAAATGTAAATTGTTGTAAAATTTGCTGTGATATAATTTAACATACTTTCTTTCTTCATGTAATAACTATTCTTTACCAACCTTTAAATATGCAATTCCATTGAAAATCCATAATAAAAAATGTTATATTAATTAAAAGCTTTATTTTTTTAAAATACTATCATTATAAACCTTAACATGCTTATTCCGTTCAATATTTGTTTTTTGCTGATTTTTTTCACAAAAATTGTGATTTCCATATCCATAATGTTTTAAATACTAATAAATCGAAAAGCAATAATATATAATATGTTATTAATAACAGTAATTTTATAATAATTGAGATGTAATAATACCCTATCGTTTACGTAAAAAAAAAATCAGATGACTGCTTCTGGATTAAGAATATAACAAACAAAACGAATTTGTTATTTTCGACGAATGGCTGACGAAGCGCGAATTCAAAAAAATTACAACGTGACACATTTAACAGAATCCCGCTTGACATCGTAGAGTAAGTAATTCGAGACATACAATGGCAGTATTCTCCATACATGGGTGTATTCTTATTGCTCAGAGGGATGATTCAGACGGGGATAAACGCGGTGGAAGAACGAGAGAGACGGTTGTTGACACAGTCGACAAAATGAGACGCGAGATGCATTATCAAGCATCGAGATACGCGCTCGTACCCCTTCCATATACGCAGCCTTCGTTCGAGCACGCACAAATGGGTTCTTACCCTCGGTAAAGTGCAAAGCGAATGCATATTGACTCGCAACGTTTCTGCAGACCGGATTTCGCATGAGGCGCTCACATGTACGCTACAGAATCGAGCACCGCAACGGAAACGAGTTTCTCTTATTTGTCGCTATGTCGTTAAGATGCATATATGCGTTAATTGTCGCTGCAGATTCCCTTGGGCGTTTAAGCGAATCTCAGGGAACGATAATCAACTGTTAAGTGCAGATAGTCAATAAGTCACCTATAATTTTATTTGTAAGTAATTGTTGTATTTGGATTTCAGAGCTAGCTGAGAGATATTCGATCGCTACGAAACGAAGTTGCTACATAATAGTAATATGATAATGTAGTCATTGTACAATAGTACATATTTCATTTCTAATTAAGTTCTCTTTAACTCTTGGATGGGCATTTTTAAAAAGAATTTTTTAAAAGTTCGCAGGCTTTAATTTTTCCAAAAGCTATGAATAAATCTTATTTCTTCACGCAAATAATTTTTAGGAAAACTTTAAAATTCTTTTTTGACAATATTTAACTTAAAATAATCGAAATTTCTTGCTATTTAAATTTTTAGAAAATGTATTAGGAAGTCATAGAAAGAATTAAGGAAATGTGACCTTTTCAATGCAAGATTATTAAATCAAGATTAATTGATTTCTGTTTGAGAAACGAAAAATGGAAGTGATTTGCTCAAAAACAGCTATATAAGGATTCTTCGGTAAAGTGGAAAATGATTTATATGCATGCAAGGTTAACGTGGCGTAAAGAGAGTTCCGCGCTTGTTATGCAAGCTGAGCTACGTTAAGAGCGGGTTTTATTAAAAATACCCGAGCTAAAGATAGCAAAGGGGTTGGAGATTTTTCTTTTTTCCCTTTCCTTTCTCCGGTTGCTCTTTCATTTCTGTCCGGAAACGCGTTAATCCGAACCGGTGATGATGGTAAATGAAAGAAGAAACACTCGACGAAGCTTTGAAATCAACATAAAGATATACAATCGACATAATACAGAGAGTAGAGAAGACCGACTAATTCCATTTATAATGATATCGATTATTTACATTGTTAATAATATAAATATTATACATCATTTTTATGCTACATACATTAATTCGAAAATAAACTTCAATTCTGCGAATTTAGTCAAATAAAATTTTAATAATAATAGATCAAACATTAAAAATCAGAATAAAATTATTAATTGATATATTTTAAATTTTAATACAGCTATTTTTTAAATAAAAATAAAAGTGCATGAAATAAAAATGAAAATGAATTAATATTATAGAAAAATGAAGATATTTTTAAACAAAGACGATTATCAAGGCTACAGAAAAAAGTCAGTGCGTTTATCAGTGCGCGAATTAAGAAGTTATTTTTACCTAATAAAAAATCTTTAATAAATACATAAATATATACAAAACGTACGTTTCGACTCAAATTCAAGTCATCCTCAGCGTAAATCTTACATGTGTAAAACGCAAACCGTCTTGAAAACTAATTAAATTTCGCGTACTACAACGTCGCATTGTTACATAAAATGTTATTTGTTCTGATCACAATTATAGGAAGAAAGAGACCCATCCTTAGCACACTCAACTAGCTCCTCTTTTCGAGCTAAGCTCGATGAAAAGGATTGTGTGTATCTTAACTCCAATTATTGACAAGCAACTAATAAACCTGTGCATTGTTCCACACGTTAAAATATCTCAGAATTGTCACAAGTGAAAAATTGAATTTATCGTCAAACGTCGAATAGATAACGGTCAATCTTAAAATCAAGATATTTTCAATTAAATTACTACCTGTAGATACACTGAGAAAAAAATGCTGTTGATTCAATTAAAATCTATATTACGGGCTGTCACTAACATAAGTAATTAATTCATATATATTTTTATTGACATAAAGGCCTTGATTATTGAAATAATAATTTATGTCTTTATGTCAATAAAAATATACATAAATTAATCACTTATGCTAGTGACAGCCCGTAATATAGATTTTAATTGAATCAACAGCATTTTTTTCTCAGTGTAGCTTTTAAATTTTAAGCCGAAATTGTTTCGATTAAAATTGGTCAACCCGTACATTTCACCCCTTCTTTTCTTATGCTTTTCGTCCATTTATCCGAGAATTGTATCATATGTCCACTTTTTCTTCGCGCGCTCTGACATCGTTGCTATTACGAAGTGTCTCAGTGCCGGCGGGAAAGTGAGCCGCCAAAAAACCACGTGATGGCTCTTCGCTCGGCTTGCCTGAGGTTTTTAATTTGTCGTGCAACAGCCTAGCGTACAGCACCGGCCTGTGAAATTCGAGTAGTTTTTCACAGAACGTAGGTCGTGAAAGAAGCGGACATATGCTGCAGATACGCGAAAGAAATCTCAAAATGAGCACTATACCGCGCGTGTGTCGCGTACGAAAGAAAATCATCGCTTCCCTCGAGTGCTCGCTTAAAGGATTTTCTCAGTCTATTTTTCTCGTATATATACGAGAATACTATTCATTTCCTCATATATGTAATTAAACATCACGTGTACACAGCATTTTTGTATACCGTTTTTATATAATGAGCAGCAATTAAGTGCAACATTGGTAAAATTAAATAAATAATAAACTGCATATTTTATACGCATTACCGAAAGGATATATTTCTGGATGCTTGTTGGAGACTTATAGGAAACTTATAGTATAACTAGCTGTAGGGGCGTTTCCTTGTGTGGTTTGGAAGTCTGATATTGTCGGACAGTCGAGCACTTACTTGTACGGAAGAAGCACCGCCGTGAAGTTGATGGCAATGGAGATCCGCGGACCAGAAGTGATCAGGTACCGGCAGCGGATGTTTGGTGGATACAGCCCAGGATATCCGGGACTGGCTAAAACGCATCCGTCGTGGCAGTCCGTATCCTCGTACACCGAGTCGCATTCTGTAAACAAGAAGAAAGGTACATCAGTAACTTGAAACTCTTGTTTGCTTTCTCTCTCTACCAATTCTACGCACAATATATGTATACATATATGTATATCCTTATCTCTTCAATAATTCAAAAAAATACATGAAAGAGATTTCATCATGTATTCCTCCAATTATCGAAAATATCATTGAATAAAAACATCACAAAATAAATGTATTTCATAAAATCAATTTTTAATATTAATTAGAGGTATTTTAAAATTAATTCTCTTATATATTAAAATACAGAATATATATATAAAAATATTTTGCTTATGCTGCTGGTGAAATGTTCTCTGCAAGCTCATTAAGGTGCAGGTAATCGTTAAACGTTATCAATTAAAGCGACAGCACACCTCAATTTCCGGCCGTCCGACGGACGAACTTCGTCGAGCGCGAATGATTTGTCAAAAGAGCGAAAATAATTGATACGTCTGGCGGTTCCGTAAAAAATTCGAAAAGTGGAAAATGGACGAACGCGTCAACGACAACACGCGCAGGCCAATTAGAACGAGCTAACGAGATATCTCGTATCCGACTTGCATGATTTTCAATTAATATTTTTACGACTCGGCTCGAAATATTGGCAACTATACTGAAATATTGCCCATATGTTATAGATTATTATTCACTATATGACAATACCAAATGCAATATCAATTTAGTTATAGCCCACGAGTTTGCAGTATGTAAATAACTTGCATTTCCATTTCGGTGATAATTACTACATGTGCGACATAATATAAATTAAATTAATGCTTAACAAATACAGTAACGCTAAGTAAAAGAAGAATTGACGATTTGAAATGTAAATTTAATAATGCGAATCCTTAAAAGCATCAAACACGATGACAATATGAGTTTAACCGAATTTACTTTTAGAGATATTTTTAATAGATCAAATATATCTCATATAAACATTATAATAATAAATTAAACGCAACTTCGACATTTAATATTGATGATTTATACAGTTCATCATAAGTTGTCATATCCATCATTAGTTAATATTCACATTATACGAAAGTATTGAAGTTCAAAGCTTTTCGAATAGGTAAATCAATGCGTCCATGCCGATTGTTGTAATATTCAAATGGTGATTGACAAACCGTTACGCGTCCAATTATTCCACTTTCATAACGTATGCAAACACGTGATTTCCATAAACGCATAATAGACTCGTATTCATTACTGTCAGCTGCACGTGAATACGAAAAAGGCATTAATATCACTTTAATATCACAGCGACACATGAGGTTAGTTTAATGGTACAATTTTTTTATATTTTTACTGTTAAACAAGACCACAAAGGGTTTTGACGTGTTGTTGCGTCCAACGATTTCTATTTGCATCTCTGCGCCATCTGCGTGTATTAAGGTATAGTTTCACCGTCATTTCTCTTTCAACAACAAAAAAAGAGAAGAAACGACGCGCAGCTTGATTTTCTACCGACCTCTTCTTTGCTTAGCTTTATAGTTCCGGCGTATGCAATTGTCATAATGGGCGGATCCATTAGACGTGGTACGCGTCCACCTTCGGGCACACGGTTTTTTTCAATTTATATAATGCCCTTTGCATCTCCATCGCTTCGATCCCCGTGTGCAAACCATTTCTTTCTCTCTCCCTCTCTCTTTCTACCATAAACGGTCCCGCCTTTTTCGCTTTTTTACCTTAAAGCATGGAATTTTCTTCGTCCTTCATTGCTTCGTGTCCTCGAGGAGTTCCTCGTCTAAAAATGTGCCTTTTTTGCACCGCCGATTGAACCGCTTACGATCGATTAAACAGACCGTCGACGAAAAAGCGCAACGACGCTGCACAAGTCGCTAATTATTTGATAACAAGCGCGAGGAAGTTAGTACTAATTTCTTAGATACGGTGTGATCAATCGGATGATAATTGAACGATATAGTTAATGGGCATCAATTGTTTGGCTTTTAAAAAACTCTCGAGCTCGTTAATTGTACGTGTAATTGAAAGAGTATCGAGTTTTATTAACCAAGCGTTAGTTTGCTCGGAAAGTTGCCTCGTTAGCGCGGACACGGCTCAAACAGATACACCGGTAACTGCGCTAATGACATCAAAAGAAAAGTTTCACGACATTCACTCTACTGCATGATATAAATATAACTATGATAACCCGTAGGTATTATTCGTTGACCTCATATTTCTTGTATAACAGCGAATATTAACAAAAGAAGATGTTTCACACAATTTATCAGGCAGAAAAAGTAAAGTTTAATGTAAAGGCGACTTAAAAAATAGCACTATTTATCCAATAAACACTAATTAATAGTTGCATAACTTAATTATAATTTCCCACTCAACAATTGTATCCCACTCAATAATTGTAACATAATACGTGTGACACGTCACGTTATATTGTTAATTATAATTCCCCATTCAATAATCTAACTATTACATATCGCATGTAGTATATTACAATTATATTCTTGAGTGGGAAATTGTATCTATAAATAGCGAATTCGATTGAATACACTCAGTGTGCACTGGTGCACATTAAAGCCGTCGTGCACAAATTAACATAAAAATGTGTAATGTTTAATATAAAAATAGATTAAATCAGGAAATTCTCAATAAATATAGAAACCAACCCAGGTCACAAATTAAAACGAGCTATATTAGATGTACAGTGTGATAATATTTTATTCGAATCCAAATATAAATTTCATGGAACGTTTTGACTTCACTTATAAGAAGAGGCTACGCTCTGCTCTTCACCGATTTTGATCAAACTTGCAGCGATGTTAAAGGAGCCTGTATCAAATGAACACCTGTAAAGTCGTTCTCGATAATAGGTCTTAGAAGTCGAGTAATGAGTATTTAAAAATATACCAAAAATATGGAAACAGTCTAATATTTCGGAAAATATGCATTTTTGAGAAAAATGTCTTAGACAAAAGTGGTAGGGTTTAATAAGATGTATTTATTGATTTTATTAATTTGACCTTGGATAGCATTGTCAACTTTGACTTGACCTTGACGTGAAGAGCAGAGCGTAGCCTCTCCTTGTTCTCATCAGCCATGAATATAAATTATTTGAATCATTACAATAACCCCATACAAATAAAACATTAACGCATAATAAAATTGACGCTCGAAGATCTCATGTCATGAAGAAACTTCGTACAAGTGAAATCCTCAATATATTTTATCGTGCTGTTAAGACTTTTGAGTAGTTGCTATGATCATATTGGATCGTGATATCATAAGCGAGAAATGACACGTTGAAGTTTCTTTTATTTGTAAATAAAGAGAGAATTTCGATAAAACAAAATAATGAAATCGCTTTAAAACACTTGTAAAAGTAGAAGAAAGCTATCTTTATCTTTCCTAACAATCAGTAAATAGTCGTAAAGATACATAAAGTGAAAAAAAGGTTCTGCATGAGCATTAAGTAAACGTTAGTAAATGAACTTCACTTGCCTTTTATGACTATTTACCGACTGTGAGGAGGGAAAG
>NW_017257588.1:641094-646957 GCF_001594055.1 Mycetomoellerius zeteki | reverse complement strand
AAAGAGGGAAGATTTATCCATTTTTACAAGTGTAAAGTAAAAGTGTTTTAAAGCGATCTCATTAAGTTTGTTCTTTCTTGCACTCACTGTTGCACACGGTGCAATAATTTGCAGCGAAACAAACGTGTATTTGTTATGCTTTAACTTATTGCACCATGTGCATCAATTTAGAGAATGATAAATAATTACTAATAACTAACAGTTATGTTGGTGTTTACTGATAGTTACGTTATTTTGTAAGATCTTGAATCGCTAAAAAATGTAAAAAAAAATACATAACTATATACTTTTTTAGACGATTGCGCGTCAATATAAATGTCGTCAACTGATTTTTCATAAAGCAGCGAAATTGTCGTGCATCTGCTACTCACATCCTGCTTATGCCTTTAAGTGCGCAAAGGTGAAATGCTTTAATATGGTGACAAAAAGGACGAGAGAAAGTGAAGACTCTGTGTAAATGCCCACAGAAGACACGCAAAGACTTTTCTTCAAGACGCGTCGGTAACGAACCCAAGGCGGAAATGCTGCGAAGAAAAGAAAAGGAAGAAGTAGAGGATGTTCTTTCCTCCCACACAGTACCTGCGCGAGTTTCCGCGAGTCGACGAAATTTTTCCACGAGGGACTTTCCTCTTTTCCCCCTTTGCTCTATTCATTCGCTAGAGAAACTTGCGGCATGATGAAACGGTGGGCTTTCGCCTCGCAACATCGCGCTTTGCGTTTCAGACGGAAAATCTACGAAAATTGCATAGGCGTTAAAAAGGAGAGAAATAAAAATGAGGAAACAACAGAGCGAACTTGCAATAAGAACAATTAACTTTTTAACGCCGGTTTTTGGACAAACGTGAGTTTTTCTTTTCTCTTCACACTGAATTTTAATTTTTTATAATTCTCAATTTTATAATATTCTGTCTAAAGTTTAATTACGTGAAAGTTAATATATGCATTTTGACGAATTTTCATCTAATTAATTAACTGCAACTATATATCATACTATAATTCAGAGAGTGAGCAATTTTTACCGCGCGGCAGTCGTTGACCGTTTAATGACGTTTTGGTTTTTAAATGGACTGTAACGTAGGAGATCATGAGGAAGCACGTTGTGAAATAGCGCGTGAATATACCACGTTATTTCAATGCAAATGTTTACCGACATATTTTACTTGCCGAATGGATGTTTACGAATTGGAAAATTAAAAGGTGCTTGTCTATGTGTATATATATATTATTGAAATAATACGTACAAAAAGTACATATTGCTAACCCAATTATAAGTTTATGAAAAACATATTTGCGAAATGTAAAAAACGTTATAGCAAACTTATCAAAATATATTCCAACTAAATAGAGTTATTTATTTAAAAGTACATTTCTCTTTATTTCTCATTCTCTCCATTTTTCCGTGTGCATTAATTTTTTTCATAAAGGGGAAAAACTTTTTGGCATCGTTAATAATTATAAATTTTAATAATAATTCTTTTAATACAAAAATCAGACAGAATCTGCTGGAATTTCAGTAGTAGAGGTACGTAAAGAAATGTGCCGAGATTTGCGCCGGAATTTCAGTGGAATAATCTATCTTAACTGCGCCGGGCTAAGAGCACTTCTCCCGTAAGTGCAGTTCACGTGACCGTGCAATTGTACAAAGAGAAAAGGGAAAAATAGAGTACAGGCTTGTAAATTAGCCGGATTTCTTACTGATCGCTTCAACAATCAGATAATGTGAACATTATTTTTCAATCTGTTACATTTCTTTATCGGATTTATTCTTTACTTTACATGCCTATATCGGTCTTCTTATATTTCACTTTATGTAATAACATTGGACGACAATGATTTTGTTAAATGTATAATTTTGGTTGACTTTTATATATTTTTTATACTTATTTTGAAAATGAGTTAAAATTTATTCAGCCGGACTCCAATTTTTTGTAATCGACATATCTCTTTTTAAAAACATTTTGCTAACAACAGCTCGTTATATAAAATTTTTTTCTTAATTAAAATGATTTATTTTTATTTGTAGCTTTTTATAATAAATAGAAAATCATGTTAAATACAGTAGTTATTCTCTATGAATTTATTTATTATATGTCTAAATATAAAGAGATAAGTAGAGGAATTCTTTAATTCATGTTACTCAAACATCGTGCTCTGCTTATGAATTTGACAAACAGCTTTGAAATTAGCACAAAAAATACTGTAAGTCACTATTAGATCAATTTAGCATAAGAAAAGTGAAATTTTATCAACCAGTGAATTAGAATCAGAAAGTATGAATTAAAAACTTTTAAGTGCATGTTATTTAAAATCCTGTTTTCCTTATAAATTTGACGAACAGATTTGAAGTCAACTAAAAAAATGTATAAGAAACACTCTATCAAATCAATTTAACATAAGAAAAATGAAATTTTCTTGATTAATGTAACAGCTGATAAATAAATACACAATCAATTCAAAATAATAACACATAAAAGCAGATCGTGAATCAAATTCGGTTAGATTAAAGACAGAGTTAAAGTATCTATGTAAATGTTGTTTCTTCTTTCGCGATTTATGCTCAGGCGTCTAAAAATAATATTCTCTTTGGACAGCGGCCTTTCTTCGTTGTACAATAGCTCTTCCTCTTCGTATAAATCACCCAGGAAGACGTCGGCCAGTTCTTCTGAACGGGAGATAAATTCGAAAACGGGAGGGTAGACTCTCTTTTCCCTTGTCCGGTGAGCGAGCGCACGGGTTGCGTAAATGCACATGTGGAGGAACCGAAAGAGAAAGAGGGACAGAAAGAAAGGGAAAGGATAAAAGAAAGAGAACTAGAATCAGGTCGAGCAGTAAGACTGCAGATCGTCTTTCCATCCACGATTGATCTGTTTGTCAATTGGGCGGCGCCTTGTTGCCTTTCTCTCTCCCTCTTTTCTTTATCTCTATCTTCTATCCGCGTGTTGCCTTTCGTTCTCTCTCACGAGGACACCCTTTTCACTATGCTTTTCATCCTACTCTACGTTCGCTGCCTCTCGCACGTTTCCCAATAGGACGTGGACCGACGTCAAAAAAGACCTCTCTCTCATCCGGATAGCGGAGTGACAGTCATGTCTCCCGGTCGTACGTCCCGTGCATATGGATTGCCTAGCGCGACCTCCTCTCAAGGATAATCGAGAATCGTTGTCATCTCGTTACAGCTCGCTGTATAGAGGAAAGATCTTATCGAAGTCGCTTTCATCTTCGCGCGCGGATCTACGTTCTTCTCTCGAAGCCATTCTTTTACCATCCTTGACAAACAGCTTTTTAACCACCGCGCGACGACGAAAGAAAAACTACTGATTGCCTGTTATAATGTTTCCTTAATACGGTTTTTCGTTGGACTCCTTTATCGTATTATTCAAAAGTGCGATGTTACACCGAGAGAAAAAATAATTGCATTTACTACAATTTAATTATAATTTGTAATAATTTTCAGTGCCAACTATATATTTTTTGATAGAATCATAAATATCATTATTATTACTAATATTATAGTATAATACTAATAACTATAAAAATTCAGCTGTTAATTATATTACTATGCAAATTATAGGTACAAATACCAAACACTTTTCTGTCGGTGTGAATGACTCTTCGCAACATGAAAAGTTCTTCGTAATATTGCCAATCGAATTACACAACTCTGGATAACGTGTTAAAAAAACTAATTATAAGTGGAAATTAAATTGATAAAAATAAATCGAATAAGAGAAAATACCCTGTTCGAAACGAACTTAATATTTATATGCAAAGCGAATACATATTTTCAGTTATAAATGATACACCGATTCAGTTTGTCGGACTTGAAACGTAATCATAAATTGAAATTGGAAATAACATCACGTAATTACATTGATCATCAATTTAATAATGATGACCAATGTAATTATGAGATGTTATTTCCAACTTCAGTTTATGGTTACGTTTCAAGACCGACTAATAAGAATCTTAAAACAATACCAAAAACTTATTGCAAAAAATATCACCTCAACTAAGATTTGAACCTGCAACTTCTGGCTTTCCGGGAGTTTTTTCTTAAGTTATTGGGACAAATGTATATATACATATATCTGCACATTTTCACATGATAGTCAAATTGATAAAACACCCGTTCTGGAAAGTTGGAAGTTCCAGATAAAGAGATATTTTTTGTAATAAATTCTTTGCAGTGTTTTAAGATGCCTATTGGCATCATTATTAAATTGACGATCAATGTAATTTATGATGTTATTTCCTGCTTCAATATGATTGCGTCTCAACTCCTATAAACCGAATCGGCATGTAGTTTATAGAACTGAAAAATATGTTTGTTCTGTATACGATATTAATAAGCATCAAAATTCGTTTCAACTGAAAATAATTTTCTTTCTTTTATTTAATAAGAAGAGCTATAAAAAAATACGGTATAAAAATATTTTTGTTTGTACGCTGCAAGACGGTTTTCTTTGAATTTAAGACTACTAAAAACATCATCAAAAATTAAAAGTACCCGTATCTTATGTATGCGCGTAATGTAAATGTTATCAAATTTAATTTGAAAATTGCAAACAAAACGCTTTTTCTTATATAAAAGTGTAATAAGAAATGATGAAAACATTCTTTTTATTTTTGCAGGTTTGGTGCACTAGTTGTTCGCGAATGCGGTGTGTTTCTCGAGGTGATGATAAGTCAAAGAACTCCGGTACGTCATTACACAATATTACTAGACGCAAAAGTCCAAAGGCACATATATACAAAACTTTTCTCATCGTCGTGCAATTTTTTTAAAAGGGCTTTTCAATTTTCTCGCTACGTCGTTTCCAACTTCCACAGCACAGCTATTAAAACGATCGCTATACTGATCAAATAGTAGTCACCGATTGATCGTAAATAAAAAACAGTTTGCGAGATTGGTATTTGTAACTGAACGTGCTAGAGAAGAAATTTCGAATAATACAAACAAGTTAATAATTTAATTCATAAACTGTTTACTTCGTTGCTTTTGCCACGAAAAAATTGTAACATAATATTCTATTTCAACTATCTTAACTCTCAACTACATGTCTCATTTTAGAGTTTTAATTTACATGTCTGGGTTCAAGTCTCCCATGGCATTTTTGACTGGCTTTGTAATTATCACAAATCTTAATGGAAAATATATTTTTTTTTAATGAAAAATGCCAGAATGTATAGAATTGCGAGATATCATAAAAAGGTTTTGATAATAATAAATAAAAAGTTATGCCAAAAAATATTAAAGAGCAATTTGTAAAAAGAGTGCAATAATCAATTTTTTTTCAAAAAAATCAGATCTTTATGATAAAAAAAAGATACAGATAAAAATAAGTAGTGTTTTGAAAAAAGGAAAACATGAACTTTAAGAAAAAAAAATACGTTATATTGATTCATATATATTCCAAAAAGTATAATTATTTGCATAACTGAAGTGGGGGCATTTTTATACATGCTCGGAAAAGTGATATCGGAGGTACGTCGAGTATCATCTTAAAAAAAAGATGCGATGAAAATATTTTATATTAAATATACAGGGTGTTTCCAAATTAAATGGCAAAACTTCGGGAGCGTGTAGAGGAGTAAAAAACTAAGAAAAAAAGTCCTATAGACATATGCTCCTTTTTGCTTTGTTTCGCAGGAAATCACGAAAAAAGAAAAAAATATATTTAATTTATTATTTTAATTATTTTATTTATAAACTTTTTAATGAAGATTTTGTTCGAAATGTGCACCTCTTGCAGCAATACAAGCATTGCATCTGTCAAACACGGCTCTTGTAGCAGCCAGGCACTGTTCTTGCGATATTCTGTTCGCTGCAGCTACGATACGATTTCTCAAATGTTGCTCTGAT